>NC_133656.1:110801665-111101665 GCF_009905375.1 Apium graveolens
TGTGTCCTAACAAATATGACTGATAAAAATGATTCGAGGGTATCACATGGCATTCTCATTTACATATGGGGTCAAGTTTCCAAATTAAGCAGATATGATGATAAAAACATAAAATAACAGTGAGAGCAAATGGAACAATAGCACATAATTATTGAAATTTTTAAAGGTCACAGTACATAGGATTGGGACATAGTCTGATTCTAGGAATAACAGGCTTATTTAAAGGAAAGACGGAAATAACTGGGGATTCCATAGAGTCTGATAGTACAACAACATGAAACGGTAAATGGAAAGAACTAAGGCTCCACTCCATCTGAACGGGGCTTGGTAGTCTTTTCCTCTCGAAGCGTCTTCACAATGCTCTGGAGCTCATCCGCCACCATCTGAATGACATACTGGCTGGTACGGTCCCGGTGTGCTGGCATCTCCTCAAGCTTAGTGTTGACGTACTGAACCAAGGTCTCAAGTCTCGCAATCATCTGCTCTTTGGGCTTCCCTTCGTAGTTTCGGCTGTCCGGATACACGTTCTTCAGTCGGTCTATCAGTCGGTCGTACTTGCCCTGAAGCATGTCGAACTCGCGCCTCAACTCAGCATACACGGAGAAAGCAATAGTGTCGTCCGACCCAGAGGATGACGAGGAATGCGCCCTTTGCTGACAACCAATAAGAGCAGTATTAATAATAATTTACTTAACCTACTCTCTCGCATAATATCTATAACCTACACACAAATCCTATAACCTATTTGGGCTGTCCAGGGACTCTAAACCGTAGCTCTGATACCAAAACCTGTCACACCCCCAACTTAAATAGCGAAATAAATATAGCTATTACATCTTTTTAATGAAGAATACACAACCAAAATCCAAGATCTTACAGTTTAGGGTTTGGAACAGCCCAACACTACCAACTATTACATCTGATTACAAATACCGAGTCCTCACACAACTATTATTACTTATTCTACCTGAGCTCGAACATAAGCATCAGCATCACAGGTCTTACGGGCAGTCTGCTTGAATCTAACCATAGCTGCTAGCTGTAATATAAGGGTAAAGCAAGAAGTGAGCCAAAAGCTCAACAAGTGCTAATAGTACAACGCAAAACATAAATCGAGATATACCTTTAGGAATGACAATGGAAAGACATAATCAATGATAACGAGAGATAAAACTTATGTGAGTTGGCATCATTTTGCTTGCATCAAAACAAATTTTAAAAATCATTCTTAATCAAAATCATTTTATGACGCTACGGATTACAGCCGGTGATCAGCCGCGAAGTAATCCCGAACCTCGCTGGGTTCTAAAACATTATTGGGAATCCCTAGGCAACTTTTAAGCCTAATATAAGTGTGGAAAGGACTCGCGTCTCAGTCCAGATCCACCATTCAAAGAAAATATTTATCCCCCTTTGGGACTGAAAAATCCACATTTTAATCATTTTAAAAACTGATGCCGATTTATGACAAAATCTCTTTCGACTGTAATCATTTTTATCAAGGGATTATAGATCAACTTGAAACACTGGAAATATGACACTAAATCTCAGGGCCATGATCCACTAGACTTTACTATATTAGGGTAATTGAGAGGTTTCCATAAACAAGAACTTTGACAAGGAAATTGAGCAAGGCTATTGGATAATATGAAAGAGTAATGCCAAACTAGGCTTAAAGCAATGGTTGTAGACAAGGTATAGGTATTAGAACATCAAGAAGATAAGCATCACTGGTTCCAATAGGATAGAGGTGTTAAAATATAAAGAAAGTGATCATCAGCTCAAGATATAACAGGGTATCAAGCTTTTAGGGTAAGGATAGGGTTATCAAACAATCATGAATGAATTTAAGAAATGATTGGCTTTTAGGTATCAAGATAAAGTTTCTATCGAGGTTATTTCAAGAGTTGAATCAAAGCATCAGGGTGCAATACCAAGATTTCTCAGGGATCAATAGCATGATAATCAAAAGGATCAATAAGGTATTATAACAAATCTCTATTTTATCATGGCATTAAACTATCATGAAAGACTTTTGAACTACTTGCAATACGTACTCGAGGGTTCATGGCATCTCTATGTAACTCAAGGATAAACAAAAGATACGCTTGATTTAAATATATCAAAATGACTCAGGACAATTGCATCGATATATATATGAACTGTTTACAGTAAATACGAAGGTCAAGTTGAATCACTTGCCTTGAGATAGACTGGTCTGGTCTGACTGGTAGGAGCAACAACTGGAGCTTCACTCGACTTTTATGGCAAGTTTTCCCTCGTCTCGAGATCCTACATAAATAATAATAATCCTCATTATAATATATTCTTACCATCTTAACCTATTTATAACCCGAAATTAAACATGGATGGCACTTAGGCCTATACGCACTTAATTCATATCCACCATTATATTTTCAAATGTACACACGTAGCCACATAATCACATATCGTATATTAATACCAAATAACATCATATACACCATAATGCCACACTAGGCTTGGATGGTCTCGACTCACCACTTAAGTCACTTGGTCGCTAACTAAACAAAGTCTTCAAATTTGGGCTTCCTAACTCAATGTGCCTTTCCTAAATATCCTATGAAATATGGTTGGAAAAACTTCTCTGACATACCCTCTAACTAAGGCCCAATTGGGCCTAATGAGGGCCTACCCATGACATGGCCAAATCTCCCTATTTCTAAGTTGCAACAAAACTGTCCCCTGCTGGACAGATTTTTGTTATTCTACTTTTGCACCTAACCAAATGACATGCAAACCTCCAACCAACTCGTAAAACCTATTATATACTCCCCATACTAACTTCTGGTAGCTTGGGCCTCAAAGTGCACATCAATGACATGGTCAAAACTCACTCTAAACCTCAGGGTATTAAACTGATTTTTCTGCAGAAACTATAACTCTCATTTTTCCAAGGTTTTGACTTGACAACTCAACTAACAAAAACTCAATACTTAAACCAAGACTTATACATGGTAATCTACTGAACTAACTCCTTTATTCTCAAAATAACATTGGGTGAGATCATCCATGCCTAAAAACAACAACATGCAACTAAATATATAACATGCAACTCATGGAAAGCACATAACAAGATTTCGGCTAGGCATAAAGTTGTAAATACTTGCAAAATCGACTTGCACCTAATACTTATCCTTAATAATTATGAAATATAACTCCTTTTAAGTATTAATAAGAAATTCATCATGGAAACAATCTATTTAAGCACATCTATTTCAAATTTTATAGATAACAACATGATTTCGAAAAGAATAGCATGCAAAACATGGTTGATCATCATTTTAATGTCTTAAAACTAGCATGCATGGCTAAACATAAATTTATAATGAGATTTCAGTAGCATGCAAAGGATTTTAAAGCATGATATCTCCATAAAACACTTAGTTAGCACATATACATAATATATCTCATAGAGAGCTCTTGAATTCACAAGAATCAAGAGTTTCTCTTTGGAGATCACACAAAACTACACATGCAACCATGAAACTTCATCTTCCAAATCACAAAACTCTTGGGAAGTATATAAAATAAATGTAGGTGAAAGAATTACACTAGGGAAGATGAGAAATGGAATGAAAAATGGAAGGGAGTGGGGGAAATGGGGTTCGGCCGAGAGCAAAAGGGAGGGAGGGGAAAAGAGAAATTTTTGTGGTGTGTTGGAGTGTGAAATGATGAATGACTTCTCTCCACTTTGATTTGTTTGTTTTATGCTATTTGGTTGACAAGTAATGAGTGGAAGTGAGAACTTACAAAAATGTCCCTTGGCTAAAGTTAGGCCATTTTGCATGCAAGGCTAAGGTAGTAATTTGGTAATAATCAAATGAGTTAGTGGGGTTGGAAAAGTCTTATTTGCCCTTTGAGAGAATAGAAAGAGAGTTTGCATGCAAGGTTATTCATGTAATTTGATAATTATAACAAATAAAATTTGTAAAGATTTATTTTTATAAAATAAAATACAAGTTCAAAAATTATAAAATTTATACCATAAAATAACTTGTATTTTTAGAGACTTTATAAAATCATTTTCAAAATTTGTGATCAAAATGCCTTTTAAAAGAAGATTTTTCCAAAGCTTAGAATATTCCTTATAAATAAAAAATAAAGAAATTAAATAAACTCTTGCTTTGAAAAATCATATACTACCCAAAGCAAATTTATAATGCAGAAATTTTCACTCACACAAACGTACAATCATTGAATATATTTTCATTTGACTTAATATTATACCAAATTCACAAATAATATTACATAAAATGCCGGTCGTAACACATCAATTGCCCTTACTTCATCCAGTTCCTCCAGATAAAGGTTTAGATCTGAGAATTCTTTGATGTCACACAAGTACAAGTAGTCTCCCCTGTTGACCTTGGGTTGAGCTTTAACTACTAACTTGGATTTGAGAGGTGACAACTTCAATTTCTTGACTGCCCTTGATTTTGTCCTTTTTGGCTTGGTAAGGATTGGCAAGTTAAAGTCAAGAATTGGTAATTTATCCCACTCTATTGGCTCATCCTTTGGCACAATAGACTCTCCATGTACGTTCCTGTAGGGGTCCACCACCCTTATGTCTTCAAATACCACAGAGGGCTTTGATGCTTGAGTTTTAGTTGGTGTGGATTCCTTAGAAAATTGATCTTCCAATTCCTTGTCAACAACATCCAGTTTCCTTTTTGTTCTTCTAGCCCATTCCTTCTTTCTTGGGGATTTCTTCTGTTCTTCAATCTTCTTCTTTGATTCAGCAGCTTCAGATGGTTGAGAGGGAATTTATTGAGAAGAGTTTACAGCCTGTAGCTTGGCCAAGATGACAATCTGCTCTTTCTTTTGTTTAGATTTCTTAGCATCTAGAGCAGCTTGCCTCTTTTCCTTCTTTAATCTTGCTTTCTCTTCTTTCTTTGCTTGAGCAAACTGTGGATGTCCAGCTACCACACAAATTTCCTTTCCATTTCTGAATATCTTAGCAATTCTCCTTTTTGAAGCTGAATCAGCTGGATCTTTATAGAAGATAATGGATCTTGACAGAAGCTTCTTTTCATCAGGCTTGGGTGTCTCATACACAGTGTTCAAGGGATTCTTCAAAGATGACTTTGGATAATTTGCCCTTGGTTTGAGAATTATTTCAGCCTTTTGTGATTTGATGCAGGAAGATTTTCCTTTCTCCAGATAGTTCATGCTCATCTCATTCACACTGATTGGCATGACATGAGAGTGATGGATGGCTGACTTAACTGGCTCCTTGACTAGTTCAAACTTTTTCTGTATCTCCTCATCAATCTTATCCCAGTTGATCAAACTCAACTTTCCTTTTTCAGCAACTTTCAAATTTGCTGCTGCTGCTTTAATTAGATCTATACCATCTGCAACTGGTGGCTTGGAGCTAGTAATTGAAGGTACAATTACTTTGTTGATTTGTACTTGAAGTTTCTCCCCCTCTGTTGGTCCTTTCTCCCCCTTACTTGATTCTCTCTCCCCCTTTTTGTTATCATCAAGTTGAGGAGTTAGGCCTTGTGCTTTAGCCAGTTGCATGAGAAGATTTGTCTGAGTCTGTTGATTTTGAAGAAGAATAGCCACTGAATCTTCAATAACTTGAACTCTGTTTTCCAGCTTGGCTAGCTTATTTTCAGAGTCTGATTCTCTCCTCAATCTTAGTAGTAGATCTTGCATGGTACCATATGGTATTACTGAATCCAGCTTCTCAGAGTTATAGGTCTTCAAGTCAGCTATATCTCTTTTCAATTCATCCACACTGAGATTCTATCTTAAGTGCTGGATCTTCATTAGATGTAGAGAGTCTAGGTGAGCTTGAAGAACAGCCTTGGTACCAGCATCTGAAGTTTCCTGAAGGGCCTGTTGAATAGCTATTACTTGTTTGACCAAAGACACCTCAAATTGTCCTGGTGTAGATTCCTTTGCCCATGCCCATTCAGGTAAACTTAAAGCAGAACTTGGGCCTTCAGCTCCCCCTAAGTTCATGCTTCCATCCAAAGAACCAGAGTCATCATCATTAGAATTTACTCCAAATTCTTCAGATGGCTCTCCAGCTTGAGAAGGCATCCTATTAACAGCAGCTTTATCTCTTTGAAGAGATTCTGTGGTGTGCACCAAATTCAAAGTCTGCTCTGCCTCCACATTGCCCTGAGCAGCCAACAATTGATAGGCTGACACAGGATGAGTAAAAGTGTTAGCATCCAAGGAAATGTTATCAATTTCAGCTTTGTAATGTTGCTGAAATTGTCTTCCCTTTTCAGCATCATCCACAATCATTGACTCACTAGCAATGGCTGGATCCACCCTTATTTCTCCTGTACCTGCCTTTCTCTCATATTCTCTCTTTTGTTGCATCAGGGTCTCACCCTGGCTCCCCACCCTCACACCCTCACCTTCACCTACTAAGGTGGGACTCCTCTCACTCACTTTTGCCAATCCTGAATAAATGGATTGCTGAGATTCACTATTTTCCTCTCCTTTTGCCTGGGAGCAACCCAGCCTCTCACTCAAAGCACTCTCCTCTTTTATTCCTAAGAGTGATTGTATTACCACTAAATCTTCTGCACTAGAAATAATTGAAGTTTGAAGTTGTGCAGAGACACTCGACGGATAAGTGATATCCATCAGGTGAGTGGTAAAGTTATCCGACGGATAACTGCTGTTTAGCTTATCTGTCGTGATACAATCACTACTCGACGGATGAGCAATATCCATCGAGAGAGTAGAAATGAATGAGGTGGGAAGACAAACTATTGTTGACTCTGTGTTGATTGAAGTTATTTGAGGCACAGATGTCACAAAAGTATTTGAAAGAATTGGCAAGTGAGCCAACAAATCATCTAAAAGATGATGCTCACTTGCACTAGATTTTGGCTTCCCCAACAGAGTTAAAGAAGGGGAATCAGGAATTGAAGTGTTTATCATATCCACTTCCAGTGAGTTAGTTGGTGAGTATGGTGTTTCAGTGGCTTCTATTATAAGAGATTTTGGCTGTGACTCCACATTTATTGGAGCCACATCAATCTGAATTTGAGAAGGTACAGGGACTGTGTCTATAGCACCAGTTTGCACTGTATGTGTGCCCTGTGCATCCCCAGTTGTTTTGAATTTCTTCTTTCTAGTGTAAGTTTGGGATGAGCTTGTGTCCCTAACCCTTTTGGCCTGTGCTCTTGGATGAGAGCTTTGTTCAATAGCCACATCCTTTTGGGAGGATGCAGCTAGAAGTGAGCTTTTATCCTTTTTAAGCACTGCAGTTTGTTGGGAAACTGCAGTGTGGCTAGGCTGGGATTCACTCAACTCTCCAACCTTATCCTTGGGGTTTATTTGATGTTCACCCCGTCCCTTACCTATCTGACCCTCCTTCACACTCCCCTCTTTGGCTTTGGTAGATTTTTCAACTGGTACCTTTTGAGAGATACCAGAGGGGGTTTTCTTTGATTTGGATTTAGAAATTACAATTGATTTGGCAGCTTTGGTAGGCAACTGTTTGGTCATTGTCATAGTTGCCATAGCTATGCCTGAAGTCAAAGAAATAGAGGAGATTAGAATAGTTGAGGGTATGGATGAACTTACCTCACTTATCTGAGGTGTCAGCATTATAGGGAAATAGAACATTGGCACATCCCTATGGTGGTTGGCTCTGTTCAAATCTGCAATGATTCTTCTCTCTTGAACCCAACAAGCTAATTTGTTGTTTGGGTTCTCAAGTGCAATTTCTTGACAAAGATGGTTAGCCAATAGCATAAAAAATCTAGCATAATATATGCTCTTTCCCCTTTTTGCTAACTCACCTAGTTTAAAACTTAACTCATATATGACAAGGTCACTGAAATTGTAAAATTTGTCTGTAACTAGCATGTATAGCATGTTAAGCATGGAAATGTTCACAAAATCAAAATTACTGATTTTTCCAGAGAATACTTTAGTTACAACATCACACATAAAACTCCATTCCTTCCTAAGACCTAATCTCCTAATATCACTTAGCTTATTAGTAGGAAGTGCATAATGTATGGAATTAAGCATATTGATCAAATCAGTGTCAGTGTGTGGTGAAGTTACATTATCATCAGGAATCTTAAAACATGCTTTTATCACATCACTATTGATACAGAATTCATTACCTTTGATGGTCAGAGTGATGGTTTTGTCAGTAGAGTTGTAAATTGCAGAGGTCCACATCTCTTCTACAACTTCACAAAAGATTGTGGGTGATTCAAGCATGGCAAAACTTAACTTGCAGTTCTTCACGAAGTCCATCATCTTGTGATAGTCTTCTGATTACTGAATGCCCTTGTTGATCAAGGCAGTGAAGTTGTTCTTCTCATAAATGAACCCAGTCTGAGACATAATCTTTACTACAGGTGCCATTGTTAGAGAAGGAAAGCTTGAAGAGAAAGAGGATTTTTGCTTGAGAGAGAATGAAATAAGCACAGTTGAATTTGAGAATGATAAAAGAAAATGATTAGAATGAAATAAGCTTTTATACTTTGCTCAAAAACAACGGATAAAAATAATAAAGAGAAGTAAATTACCCAATAGAAATTGCCTAAATTAGCTGTTTTAAGAATAAACTATAAAAATTCCACTCATTATCCGTCGTGTAATGCTTACAAACTGTAAGTATACTCGATGGATAATTTTCAGGGAATTAACGGTTAAGATTTAGACACTTCGACGGATGAGGATAAATTGTTATCCGTCGAGTTTTAAAATATTCTAGAAAAATAATTGATTTTTATTTGCATATTGTATATCGACGGATGACTTAACTCGATGGATAATGGTCATCCGTCGAGATGCAAATTTTAACTTAGTCAAAATTTCATTCATGACTAAAAATCAGTTAAATTTCTGGCTACTTTTCAACTTGCAAAATAACTCAGATAGATTTAAGAGTAATTAAGCATACCTAACTCACTTACCAACCTATAAAAGGTGGATTCATCCAGTGGCTTGGTAAATATGTCTGCAAGTTGCTTCTCACTTGGAACAAAATGTAACTCTACAGTACCATTCATTACATGTTCCCTTATGAAATGGTACTTGATGTCTATGTGCTTTGTCCTTGAATGTTGCACTGGATTTTCAGCGATGGCAATTGCACTTGTGTTATCACAGAAAATAGGAATCCTCTCAACTTGCAGACCATAGTCTAGCAATTGATTTTTCATTCATAAAATCTGTGCACAACAACTGCCAGCAGCAATATATTCAGCTTCAGCTGTAGAAGTAGAAACTGAATTTTGCTTTTTATTGAACCAGGACACAAGCTTGTTTCCTAGAAATTGACAAGTTCCCGTTGTGCTTTTTCTGTCAATTTTACAACCTGCATAGTCTGCATCTGAATAACCAGTTAGATCAAAACCAGAATCTCTAGGATACCAAATGCCAAGTTTTGGTGTTCCCTTGAGATATCTGAAAATTTTCTAAATAGCTATTAAGTGAGACTCTCTAGGATCAGCCTGAAATCTAGCACATAAACATGTAGCAAACATTATATCTGGCCTACTAGCTGTTAAGTACAGAAGTGAGCCAACCATGCCTCTATAGCTTGAAATATCCACAGACCTTTCAGTAGTGTTTAGTTCAAGCTTAGTTGCAGTGGCCATGGGAGTTTTTGCAGATGTGCAATCCATTAGATCAAACTTCTTTAAAAGATTAAAAAATATATTTAGTTTGACTAATGAATATTCCATCACTAACTTGCTTAACTTGTAAACCAAGAAAGTAAGTTAGTTCTCCCATCATACTCATTTCATACTTACTTTGCATCAGTTTGGCAAACTTTTTACAAAGTTTCTCATCTGTAGAGCCAAAGATAATATCATCTACATAAATTTGAACAAGTATGCTAGAGCCATTAACATTTCTGAAAAATAAAGTTTTATCTACAGTACCTCTTGTGAAGTGATTTTCCAAAAGGAACTTTAATAAAGTGTCATACCAGGCTCTAGGTGCTTGCTTCAGTCCATAAAGTGCTTTCAGTAGATAATAGACATACTCTGGAAAATTTGGATCTTCAAAGCCAGGAGGTTGACTAACATACACTTCTTCCTCCAAATCTCCATTCAGAATGGCACTTTTGACATCCATTTGATAGACCTTGAAATTGACATGGGCTGCATAGGCTAAAAAGATTCTGATGGCTTCAAGTCTTGCAACAGGAGCAAATATTTCATCAAAATCTATTCCATCTTGCTGGCAATAGCCTTTAGCAACCAATCTGGCTTTGTTCCTTACTACTATGCCATTTTCATCCATCTTGTTTCTGAATACCCATTTGGTGTCTATTGGATTCTTTCCTTTAGGCTTAGTTACCAGCTTCCAAACTTTATTCCTTTCAAATTGGTTTAACTCCTCCTGCATAGCTAAAATCCAATCAGGATCTAACAAGGCTTCTTCTACCTTCTTTGGTTCTTCCTTTGACAGAAAGCTGCTGTATAGACATTCTTCTTGAGTTGCTCTCCTGGTTTGAACTCTAGAAGAAACATCACCAATAATCAGTTCAAAGGGGTGATCTTTTGTCCATTTCATTGGTTGAGGTAGATTAGCTCTAAATGAAGAGACCTCAATGTTGTCTTGATGTGTGATTGAGTTTTGATTACTAGAAACTCCCCCTGAGTTTGTGGATCTTTGATTTGAGAAATGGGTACTCTCTATAGGTGACCTTCCTTGATTTCCTGCTCCTTTAGATAACCCGACGGATGGTGAATTTTGAGTACCGACGGATGAGGCAGGTTGTATTCCGACGGATAACACAGATTGCCTTCCGACGGATGAAGCATTATGTAACTCGACGGATGTTGAGTTATGTGCTTCATTAGTGGTAGATTTGTCTGCATTATCCTTAGACACTGTTTCTTGATCACTCTCATCATCACTTTCATCACTGACCATCTCAATATTGTCGAATTTGAGGCTCTCATGGTAATCTCCATCTTTTAGTCCTTCAATCTTTTTATCATCAAACACAACATGTATAGATTCCACAATAATGTTGGTTCTTAGATTGTAGACTCTATATGATTTACCAACAGCATATCCAACAAAAATTCCTTCATCTGCTTTAGCATCAAACTTTCCATTTTGATCAGTTTGATTTCTCAGAATATAGCATTTACAGCCAAAGACATGAAGAAAGTTTAGAGTTGGCTTCTTGTTCTTGAACAATTGATAAGGAGTCATGCATCTTGCTTGATTAATCAGAGAGATATTCTGAGTGTAGCATGCAGTATTTACAGCTTCAGCCCAGAAATAAGTTGGTAATTTTGATTCTTCAAGCATTGTCCTTGCAGCTTCAATAAGAGATCTGTTCTTTCTTTCCACTACCCCATTCTGTTGTGGAGTCCTTGCTGCTGAAAACTCATGCAAGATCCCATTTTCCTCACGAAATGCTCTCATGACATAGTTCTTGAACTCGGTTCCATTGTCACTTCTGATTCTTCTAACTTTGAAATCAGGATGATTGTTAACTTGCCTTATGTGATTGATGATGATTTCACTAGCCTCATCTTTAGACTTTAGGAAATATGTCCAAGAGAACTTTGAGAAATCATCTACAATTACTAGGCAAAATCTTTTCTTTGAAATTGACAATACATTGACTGGTCCAAACAAATCCATGTGAAGCAATTGCAGAGGCTTTTCAATTGCTGAATCAAGTTTCTTCCTGAATGATGCTTTGATCTGCTTCCCTTTTTGGCACGCATCACACAGTCCATCCTTTGTAAACTCCACTAGAGGAATGCCTCTTACTAGTTCTTTCTTTACCAGCTCATTCATGGTCTTGAAGTTTAAATGGGATAGTTTCTTGTGCCATAGCCAACTTTCATCTTGACTTGCTTTACTGAGAAGACAAGTTACAGATTCTGCTTTAGTTGAGTTGAAGTCAGCTAGATACACATTTCCTCTTCTCATACCAGTGAGAACCACTTTGTTGTTTTGATTGTTAGTCACAACACAGGCTTCTTTGTTGAAGGTTACTGAGTTGCCTTTGTCACAAAGCTGGCTGATACTCAACAGATTGTGTTTGAGACCATCCACTAAGGCAACCTCTTCAATGATGACATTGTCCTTTGAAATCAAGCCATATCCCACAGTATATCCTTTGCTGCCATCTCCAAAAGTAATACTTGGGCAAGCTCTTTCCTTAAACTCTGTGAGTAGGGTAGAATCACCAGTCATGTGTCTTGAACAACCACTATCCAAGTACCAAAGATTCCTTCTGTTTCCCTGCACACATCAAAATCAAATCAAGTTGATTTTGGTACCCAAGTTTCCTTGGGTCCTGCCTTGTTAGCTTTCTTCTTCTATTTCTTAGGTCTTAACTCATTTGACTTAGGAATTTCAAATTCTTCCTTAGTCATTTGGGTTGGGCCTTTGAAACCACTAGATGCAACAGAATTATCATGCATGTTATGGCTAACAGAAAATGGCATGCTTGGTGCAAACATGTTATTCCAGTATGGCATGCTAAATGGCATTTGAGGCATATTGTATGCAGCATAATATGGATTAGGTGCAAATGGCATATTAGCAAACTGTGCATTCATATTCTGTGTAGGCATAGCATTAACAGGCATGGGAGGCATGGCATTCATGTTAGGAAATTGAGGTTGAACAGACATGGGAGTAGGCATGGCAGATTTGCAATTAACAGACAAATGATTTACACTACCACACTTAACACAGATCTTTCTAGGAGCATATTTATCAGGTGTGTAGTTATTGTGTTTGTTAATCCCTACTTTACCATTCCTATTGTATTTCTTTTTAGTCTCTGTTTTTACCTCTATTTTCTCAAGTCTGTCACATAATTGTTTGACAGTCATGTGACCAATATTAGCCTTTTTCCCTTTCTTAGCTTGACTTGACTCTCCTGAAACAAAGTTCTTGGAAACAGACCCATACTTATCATTTAGCTTGATTAATTTGGCTTTGCTAATGGGTTTGCTTACAGCCGACGGATGAGGATTTTTATCATTCGACGGATAACACTTTTTGTTATTCGACGGATAGTCCTCATCATCCGTTGAGTCTACATATGTCAGCAACCCATCTACCAAAATAGGTTCTAGTTTCTCCTTATTCTTTTTCCAGGCTTCATCACAAAAAGACTCAATTCCTTGAACCTTGGTGATTTGAGCATGAACATCTCTGGATGTTTTCCATGCTTTAATCACCTCTTGTTCACGATCAAGCTGCTTCTTCAAAATTTCTTCCTTTTTCAAGGACTCGGTTAATTCCTTCTTGGCAATCCTACACTCAATTTTTAGTTTCTCAAACTCAACAAATTGAGACTCAAGCACATTATTCCTCTCACTTAAAAATAAGTTATTTTCTTTGATTTTAGCATTTTCTTTAGTAAGAGACTTAAGTGTAACACGCAAATGATACAATTTTGTAGACATGTTATTTATTGCATCATTGCACTCAGCTTTAGATATATGTGCAAGGTTTGTAGTGATTACCTGATTGCTTGAGGAACTTGTCTCTGTCTCATCAGACTTGGCCATAAGGGCTAGATTGACATAGCTGACATCTTCATCTTCATCCAAACCATCAGCTGCCCAGTCATTCTCTTGTGTAATAAAAGCCCTTTCTTTTTGTTTGAGTAGATCAAAGTATTTTTGCTTGTAATCTACAGACTCAAATCTTTTCTTACTGGAATCTGACTTTCTACACTCATTTGCAAAATGCCCTGCCAAGCCACATTTGAAACATTTGAATTTTGACTTATCCATCATGTTTCTATTTGGCTTGGCTGCTCCAAAGTTCTTTTTGAACTTGAGCTTGGCAAATCTTCTTGAAAGGAATGCTAGGTGCTCATCAATGTCCTCCATGTCATCTTGGCTCAATGAATCTTCATTTTCTGCAGCTAGCCCCTTACCCTTGCTTTCACAGACCTTTGAAGTTGATTCCACAGCTTCCATCTTCACTTCCTTCTCCTTTTCCAGATCAGCAACCTCTCTCCATTCTTTCATCCTGCTCTATCTCAAGCTCATAGGTTTTCAGAATGCCATACAGTCTCTCCAAAGTAAACTCCTTATAATCTTGTGAGTTTCTCAATGAGACTATCATTGGTTTCCATTCCTTTGGAAGAGATCTGAGAAATTTTAGATTGGAGTCTTTAGTCTGATAGACTCTTCCATGCAACTTAAGAGCATTTAGTAGTTTTTGGAATCTACTAAAAATGTCAGTGAGTGACTCACTTTCTTCATTGTGAAAATGCTCATATTGCTGAATCAGGAGCTGCATTTTATTTTCTCTTACTTGCTCAGTGCCATCACAAATTATCTGTATTGTGTCCCAAACTTCCTTGGCAGTTTTGCAGTTGATGATGTTATCAAACATGTCTGTATCAACACCATTGAACAAAATGTTCATGGCCTTTTTATCTTTCCTGACTTGTTCAATGTCAGGATCAGACCATTCATGCCTTGGCTTTGGAACAAATGGCTCATTTCCTGTTGCAGCTCTCATTGGAACATGAGGACCTCTTTCTATGCAGTCCACATAGGCCTCATCTTGAGAAAGCATGTGAAGATGCATCTTTACCTTCCAATGATGGTAATTATCTTTATCAAGAAAAGGAATCTTGACTCCAACATCTTTCTTGTTCATCTTGCTGAATTGTTTTGATCTTTAAACTCTTTGTAGATTAAGAGCTTGCTCTGAGACCAATTGTTAGTCCCTTAACAATGTAGCAAGAATTACAAAAGGGGGGTTGAATGGAATTCTTGAACCTTTTTCTTGAAATAAAAATATTCAACTCGATTATTGATATATTTGTTTTAATTAGCACAATACAGAATATAAATTTAAATGAATCAAAACACAAGTAATTAAAAACAAGAGTCTTTAAAAACTTTCTGGTGGATTTAAACAATTCCACCAGAGATATATATAATATATCGAGAGGACTCTGTGTGCAGAAATGCCACAGCTACTTACAAATGGAACTGCTGAGAATACAAGAAATGCTAAAGATTATGCTTACAAAGATTTCTCTGTTTTTTTTTGTTTCTCAGCTATTTCAGTCATTTTTCTATTTACTACTCTCTTGGTTTATATAATACCAAGATTACAAAGTCAAAAAGACTGAACAAATATAAAATCTAACAGTCTTAATCTTTGCTGCTTTTCGTCCTCTATTACCCAGTTAATGGGCTTCCACAATGTGTTTGTATCCAACTCGCCGAATGTGTGTCAGCTTTCACTATTCAACTGATGTTTGAATTCTTGATATGATCATCCGTCGACTTTCAGATCATCCGTCGATGACTTAATTGATCATCCGTCGACTGCTATGTTAAACATCCGTTGATAGTCATTTGATCATCCATCGAAGGCTTTGTTAATCATCTGTCGGTAGCTATTTTGGCACTTGACTTCATTTCACTTATACAGAATTACAAGACATTACTTATGTACAATTAATCAACCTATTCTGCATATCTAGTTAAAGTCAACATGACTTATATGCTACTACAGATTCTATACAAAGGTGCATACATCACTGTGCTACAAACATATTATTACATAAGCTACTCACTCGATGGATAATAAGTTAATCATCCGTCGGGACTATAATGAGTTATCCGTCGGGACTATAATTCTTATCCGTCGAGTGCTACATTATTTCACTAAGTAAAATCTACTTAGATGTTTTGTTTAAGTGATCATCAAGTACATAACATATTCACAACATGAACTTCTAGAATGACTTCTCTATATTGCTTGAGTTGTGACTTGTCGATATCTTGACTTAGAACATTTGCATAAAATATTGTATTCAACTCCAAGCTTCTTCACTTTTCTCTGAGGCATGATCATGGCTTGATCTTCTACTAGAGTTTATTCCTTAGCTTGAATCTATTTACAAAAAATACTCCATTCTAATCTTCTAACCATTTTAGAAACTCAAGTAATACAATACAAAACACAAAGTTGATTATCAAACAACTAAATTTTAGGGTTGTCAATATGAGTTAGTGTTGTTATTATATAGGCATGTCTTGCACAACAAGTTTATTTATACTCAGTGACTTATTTTCCCCTTCATAACCTATGATTTATTTTCTTGGAAACTCCCTTATTTTATCGTACTATATTCTATTTTACGTAAGTCGTAAGAGATGTGTTTATTACGATTTAACGGTTTTAATTTTTATGCTTTAGATTTCTTGCTTATCATTATTTTTATTAATTACTTACTTGAATTTTTTTATTTTATTTGATTATTACCTAAATTATATGTAATCTAATTTTGTATCTGAGATGTCTGTTTGCTCGAGTAGGTTTTTTTGTTAAAACTATAATTTACTTTGTGTTATAAATGATTTTGATTTGCTGGGTCATGGCAGTTGGCTTTTTATGCCTTCAAGAGACAATATATATCATTGATGGTAATTTTTATGGTGAAAATCATATATTTTTTTGTTATGTCACTGGACATTATCTAATTCAAAAGTTTACTCCCTAATATTATCGTATAAATATAATTATTTTGGATCATGTCCAACCAAAGGAACCCCTTTCCTTCCATTAAAGTTACAATTTCCTTGTAGTTAGAAAGTTATTTAGTTATATATATATAGGGTCGCGCTCAAATGAGAACTCTTACTATTGTGAGATATAAAAACCAATCATAACTACTCATTTTTATGCCTTATATTAATCTCTCACCATTCATTTAATATTTGACCATCATCTTTCTAATTCATGCACCAACAACTACCACCTGTAAAAATAAAATCACCACTGGAAAATAAAAAATCAACACCTAAAAATATAAAATCACCGCCGGAAAAACATAAAATCACCGGATTTAACTACTATCTTATCCCACCAGATCCGATCACAGTCACCAATTCCACCTATTATACCACATAATCACCATAACATCATCATTAATCACCAATAATCACCACCAACAACACTAAAATCACACTCCAACCACCACCTACAATTTTTACCGCCACAATAACATCATACATCACCACCACCATACGCCTGCTTCATCACTACAATACACCACCACCGAAATCACTAATATTTCAAATATCATCATTATATAATTAACAAGTAATATTATATTGTATAAAATTACAAAAAATGAAATAAAAATCTGAAAATTTAAATCAAAATAGTAATTTCAGATATGAATTTTGTCGGAGAAAAAATAAATTGAGTAAAATTAACGATTGTAATTGGAAAAGAAGAGGGGAGAAAGAGAGTTCCGGCAAGAGGAGTAGTGGCAGCAAGGAGGCGGAGATGCTTCGTCGCGGCTTCAGATGTGGTATTGCTAGTGCCGAGGGTTGGGGTTGGATGGTGGAGAGAGAGAGAGAGAGGATCCGAGCCTCGTGTTTACCAGAGGAGCGGCGACGGGGTAGGTGTGTGGAGGTGGAAGGAACTAGTGGGTAATGAGGGATGGGTGGATAGGGGTTTAGAGGAAAGACAAAATAAAAAAAATGTGTGGTTGTAATTTAATTTAGTAATAAAATTGTCTGGCTGAGATTAGATCTCAGTTCTCACAATTAGTAGAAGTTCTCATTTGAGCAAAAGACTATATATAATATAATATAATATAATATAATATAATATAATATATAATTAAATAAGTTGGGTAGTTATTTTATCTACACTAGAAAATTTAGTATATTTTATTGTTATAATAATCAAGAATATTTAATTTTTCACTTGTATGTGGCTTACAAGCTGTATTTTGGAGAAGTAACATTTGGCTTTATGAGTTTTCTCTTTTCGATCATTAAAGTATTGTCTAAATGTTCGGATATTTATATATACTTCGGTTAGATAAATAACTTTCTTGAAAGAAAGAAATGCCTGGTGTGGATATTGTATCTCAATACATTCACCTACGTGTATGTAGACCTGGGAAAAAAGTTGAATAACTTTAAGTAACTTGGAAGAAAACTTTTGCATTTCTTGAAAAAAGTTGAATAACTTTAAGTAACTTGGAAGAAAACTTTTGCATTTCTTGCCTCCCAATCTTAGGTTCATGTTTGTAATAAGGAGCCCGGGGCTAGGATAAGATATTATTTTTCTCCTAAAGTCCAAAGTTGAATACCTTTGAGTAACTCAGAAGAATTGTTTTTCTTTGCCTCTGAACCTGAGGTCTTGTAGTAGTTGGAGCCCGAGGTTATGATAAGATATTATTTTCTCCTTAAGTCCAAAGTTGAAAATTTTTGAGTCACTTAGAAGGAAAATAATATTTTTTTCCCACATGCCAAGGTTTCGTAGTAGTATGGATCCTGGGCCTAGAATAAGATATTTTCTTTCTTATTGATCCAATATTTAATAACTTTAAAGACAAATTTTGCTTTTTATTTCCTCGGGGATCGAGTTCTTGTAGTAGTATAGAGTCCAATGTTAGAAAAAGAAATTGTTTTTCTCCTTAATTTCAAAATTGAATGGACCTTTTTGGAAGTTAACTTTTTGGCCAAAAATAGCTTTTTGAATCAAAGTAGAGGTTTGACCAAAGAAACCTCTAATTTTATTGTTTGGTGGTTAGATTTTTGAAATAGTTTTTTGGTACCAAAAAACTAATTTTGAAAAATTTACTATGAGGAGATTTTTCAAGTTTACAATTCAGAATGCTAATTGAAACATCTATTTACAAAACAATTTTATTTAAAACAGCTAAAGTCAATCAGCTAGTCAAAACAACCAACTCAATCAACTAGTCAAAACAACTATTTCAAACCGCTACACCTAACAGCTAATTGCCAAACAGGGCCAGTTAGATATATTTGAGATGTCATGTCTAATATGTTTCATGTTTAGTTTTCAGATATTAACAAACATGAAATATTAGTACTTACTGGAATCAGTACTTACGGGAAGTCAGAACTTAAGGATATCAGAACTTAGATTATCAGAAGATAAATATCAGAAGATGGATACCACAACTTAAGTACGAGAGGACTTACAGTTAAGGAAGGAAGCTGATTCACAGGAGAGAAGATCGAGACTAATACAAAAGAAGATATGCATGGAAAGAGTTAGAGGACTCAAAGAATTGTATAAGATATCTGATTGATATATTTTAGGAGACAGAAATATATTCCATATCAATTAGAAGTTATCTTGTACCTGTGTACTATATAAACACAGACATGGGTTTACACTATATGTGTTATCATTATCAAGAAAATCATACATTGTAACCTAGCAGCTCTCATGATATTTTTTCATCACTGAGAGAGAACAGTTCCATTATAACAGAGTTTATTATATTGAATATATCAGTTTACTGTTACTTGTGTTCGAAATTGATTTGATTGTATTCTACACTGTATTCAACCCCCTTCTACAGTGTTGTGTGACCTAACAATTGGTATCAGAGCCTATCTGTTAACACACATACAGTAAAGATCCAAACAATTATATCTGAAGAAGCAGAAAATCCAACCAAGCCCACTAAAACTGAAGAAACTAAAAACACTCAAATCCACAGTCGATATGAGACTAATAGGGTTCCCATACTGAGACCTTCTGAGTATCCCATATGGAAAGTGAAGATGGCTATGTTTCTGGAAGCTACTGATCCAGAATACCTTGACAAAATTAATGAAGGACCGCATAAGCCAACCAAGCTCTCTGTTGTAGTTGCAGATCATCCAGCAAAGACCATACCAAAGGAGAAAAGTGAGTATACAGCTGAAGATATCTCATCCATTACCAAGGATGCAAAGGTAAGGCATTTGCTGCATAGTGCCATTGATAATGTAATGTCAAACAGGGTAATTCATTGCAAGACTGCAAAGGAGATATGGGATGCTTTGGAGACAAGATGCCAGGGAACTGATGCAATCAAGAAGAACATGAGGACTATACTCACTCAAGAGTATGAGCACTTTGACTTAAAAGCTGATGAGTCATTAACTGACTTATTGACAGGTTTGTCAAGCTCTTGAATGATCTGTCACTGGGGGACAAGGAATATGATCTTGAAGATTCAAATCTAAAATTCCTTTTAGCTCTTCCTGAAAGTTGGGAGTTGAAGTCTACTACTATAAGAGACAACTATGCTCTAGATGAAACTACTCCTGATGAAATTTATGGTATGCTCAAGACTTATGAACTTGAGATGGATCAAAGAAGCAAGAGATATGGGAGAAAGTCAAGGACAGTTGCTCTTAAGGCTGAGGAAGAAACCCCCAAAGTGGTTGTCTCAAAGAAAGGCAAAGGAAAAACTCTCATCAAAAAGTCTGATTCAGAATCATCAAGTTCTGATGATGATGATTCAGAAACTGAAAGTTTACCTGAAATAGATGCTGATGCAGAGATGATGAAATTGTGTGCTCTTATGGTAAAGGGTATAACAAAGATAGCCTACAGGAAATTCAGAAGGGGAAAGAAGTTTTTCAAGAAAGGTGGAAGTACTGATAAGAAAGGGTTCAGAAAGTATGAAGGCAAAAGTGCAAAGTCTGACAGAGGAGACAAGTCAAACGTCAAATTCTACAATTGTGGTGAAAGAGGCCACATATCTCCTGACTGCAAGAAAGGAAAGAGTGACAAAGGCAAGGCACTTGTCACAAAGAAGAAAAGCTGGACAGACTCTTCAGATTCTGAAGATGAGGTGAATTATACTTTAATGGCAAATGTTGATGGCAGCCCTGAAACTGCTGAATTAAAGGTACCTCAAACAACTTATGTCTTTCATACTGATGATATTACTGAGTTGAGATTATATCTTAAAACTATGTTTATTAGCTACAGAGATCAAACCTTAACATGTGAAAGATTAACTGCTGAAAATCTTGCTTTTAAGAAAATGAATGATTATTTAGAAAAAGAGTTAGTTATGTTCCATCAAACTCAGAAAGAAAGAGATGATGCTTTTTATGTTAGAGATGAATTACTAAATTGAATAAATCTCTAAAAACTGAGTTAGAAAAAGAAAAAGAGATTATCAGGACTTGGACTAACTCTGGCAGAACAACTCAGAATTTATTAAGTAGTGGAAACTGGAAAGAGGGCTTAGGTTATGGAGATGATAAAAGTGAAAAAAGGAACTGAACAAATTGAGCCAAATGTTGTTAAACAAACTGCTAAGCCAAAGGTAAATCATGTTAAGTTTGTAGCTAAAACTGTAAAGTTTGATTCTGAAAAGTTGAAAGAGTCTGTGACAGAAGTTAAGGAAAAGTCAACTTCTGACAAATTAGAACAGGATAAACCAGCTGAAGTAAATATAGGCTTGATGACAAAGAAGCAGCTTAAGCATAAGCGGAAAGAAATAAGGAATGTTAACAAGGTTAAGGCAACTAGGAAAATTAGGAATAGAAAGGAAGGTGTGAATAAAAGCAATAATTATATGTCTGTTCCTAATGCTCCTAGAAAGAAATGTTATAACTGTGGAAACTCTAACCATCTTGCTTCTTGTTGCAGGAAGAAGAAGAATATAAACTCTTTACCTCCTAAGCCAGGAGTTAAGAGTCAGTCAGTTAGGTTTAAGCCACAAAATCCTTGTTTTCATTATGGTAGTTTATGGCATTCCATTTATACTTGTAAGGAATATCATAGTTTGTACTATGATTATTATCAAATAAAACCTTCTTTGAAGAAAGTTGCTTTAATTCCTTCTAGTGTAAAGTCTGATGCAAAGTCTGATATAAGTTCTGATAAACAGCATGTTAGCATAAAGTCTGATATTAACTCCGCTGCAAATGCTAACAAACTTAAAAAGGCCAAAGGATCCAAGCAAGTTTGGGTCCTTAAAACTAACCATTAGTGGTCTTTGTGATTGCAGGGCAACAGGAATAACATCCTAGTACAGGATAATGGATGTTCAGGATATATGACTGGAAATAAAGCCCTACTCTCAGACTTTGTGGAGAAAGCTGACCCAGGAGTTACTTATGGAGATGGCAACATGGGAAAAACTCTGGGATATGGCAATATTAATCTTGGGAATGTCATCATTAAAACAGTAGCTCTTGTCTGCTGAGTGTGAGTCAAATATGTGACAGAGGTTATGATGTGGATTTCTTTGAAGAACACTGTGAAGTTGTAAGAAATTCTACAGGAAAAGTGGTTCTGAAAGGTTACAGGCATGGTAACATTTATGAATCCAGACTTTCAACAAGTTCTGATGGTTCTGCATCTGTTGAGTAGAGCATCAATTAAAGAAAGCTAGAATTGGCACAAAAGACTCTCTCATTTAAACTTCAACAACATAAATGAGCTTGTAAAGATAGATCTTGTGAGAGGACTGTCAAAATCAGTATTTGCTCCTGATGGCCTTTGTGATTCATGTCAAAAGGCAAAACAAAGAAAATATTCTTTCAAGAGCAAAACTGAGTCATCAATTCTTGAGCCTTATCACCTACTACATGTTGATCTATTTGGTCCATTCAATGTCATGTCTATTGCAAAGAAGAAATATTCCATGGTTATAGTGGATGAGTTCACAAGGTACACTTGGATATACTTCTTGCACAAGAAGAATGAAACTGCATTTACTCTAACTGATCATGTCAGACAGCTGGATAAGTTGGTCAAAGATTCTGTTAAAATATAAGAAGTGATAATGGCACTGAGTTCAAGAATTCAATTATGGAAGAGTTCTTCAAAGAGCATGAAATCAAACAAGAATTTTCTGCACCTGGAACTCCACAGCAAAATGGAGTTGTAGAAAGAAAGAACATGACTCTCATTGAAGCTGCACGAACTATGCTTGATGAAGCAAAGCTGCCAACCTACTTTTGGGCTGAAGCTGTGCAGACTACTTGTTTTACACCGAATGCAACAATCATAAACAAGCAAGGAAAAACACCATATGAGATGGTGAAGAAAAAGAAGCCAAATCTGAAATACTTTCATGTATTTGGTTGCAAGTGTTTTGTTCTTAAGACTCATTCTGAGCAGCTGTCAAAATTTGATCTAAAAGTTGATGAAGGAATTTTTGTTGGATATCCACTTTCCACAAAAGCCTTCAGAGTCTACAATTTAAGAACAAGGGTGGTCATGGAATCTATCAATGTATCTTTAGATGATAAGAAGATTACTGAACTTGAAGATTTCAATGATCACGATCAGCTGAGATTTGAAAATGAAGACTTAAATTCTGAATCAGTAAATTCTGATGACTTAAACTCTGATCCTGTAAGTACTGATGTCATTGAATCTGTGGTAACAACTCCAAAGGAAAATGCACCTGTCCAGGGGGAGCAAGCTGGAAATCCTACCACATCTCAAGACTCTCAAGAAGCATCGGAACTTGTCACGAGCTCTTCAAGTTCTGATTCATCTAGCTCTGATGAGCCAAATTCTGATAATTCTGGAAGCTCAGATACTTCAAATCCTGAAGGATTCAAGTCAAATTATGAAGTCTCAGAGAGCATAACTACAGGGGGAGCATCAGAAAATGCTGATAAAGATATCATGGATCATGGGGGAGGATCCAGTTCTAAAAGTCAACTTCAATCTGCAAGGAAGTGGACCAAATCATATACACCTGACTTAATTATTGGAGATCCTGAAGTAGGTGTCAGAACTAGAACTGTAACATCAAATAAATGTCTCTATCACTCTTTTCTATCTCAGACTGAACCAAAGAAAGTGGAAGAAGCTCTTCAAGATGCTGATTGGGTGCAAGCAATGTAGGAAGAGTTAAATGAATTTGAAAGAAATAAAGTCTGGACCCTAGTGCTAAGACCAAAGAACAGATCAGTTGTTGGCATAAACTGGGTGTTTAGAAACAAAACTGACAGTGATGGCATAATTATAAGGAATAAAGCAAGGCTGGTTGCTAAAGGCTACTCTCAACAAGAGGGTATTGATTATGATGAAACATTTGCACCAGGTGCTTATTTAGAAGCCATAATAATCTTTTTGGCTTATTCTGCTCACAAAAAGTTTAAAGTCTTTCAAATGGATGTGAAAAGTGCTTTTCTTAATGGAAAAGTGCTTTTCTTAATGGAAAATTTCCAAATCATATCTACAGGCTTGATAAAGTACTTTATGGCCTTAAGCAAGCTCCTAGAGCATGGTATGAGACTTTAACTCAATTCCTTCTGGAAAGTGGATTTCACAGAGGTACAATTGATAAAACACTGTTCTACCTCAACAATGGAAAGGACTTACTTTTGGTACAGATATATGTTGATGATATCATATTTGGTTCTACAAATGCCAAACTCTATGAGAAGTTTCCAAAGCTAATACAGTCAAGATATCAAATGAGTATGATGGGAGAACTTAGTTATTTTCTAGGCCTTCAAGTCAAGCAAAATGAAGAAGGTACTTTTATCTGTCAATCCAAGTACATAAGAAATTTACTGAAGAAATTTGGAATGCAAGATTGTTCAACTGCATCCACTCCCATGGCTATTGCAACCAAGTTAGATAAAGATACTGGCTCACCAGTAGATATTACTAACTACAGAGGTATGATTGGTTCATTACTCTATTTAACTGTAAGTTGACCTGATATAATGTATGCTACCTGTCTTTGTGCAAGATTTCAAGCTGATCCAAGAGAACCTCACTTAATAGCTGTGAAAAGAATTTTCAAGTACCTTAAGGGTACAACTGATCTAGGATTGTGGTATCTTAGAGTATCAGATTTTAAGCTAATAGATTACTCAGATGCAGATTTTGCAGGATGTAAAATAGACAGGAAAAGCACTAGTGGAAGCTACCAATTTATTGGAGGCAGACTGGTTTCTTGGTGTAGCAAGAAACAGAAGTCAATTTCCACATCAACTGCAGAATCAGAATATATTGCTGTAGGAAGTTGTTGTGCACAGATTCTTTGGATGAAGAATCAGTTACTGGATTATGGGTTAGAATTTTCTAAAATCCCTATTTACTGTGATAATCAAAGTGCTATTGCTATGACATGTAATCCAGTTTAACACTCAATGACAAAGCACATCAGCATTAGGTACCATTTCATAAGGGAACATGTGATGGAAGGTATAGTGGAATTGGATTTTGTTCCAACAGATCAACAACTAGCAGATATCTTCACAAAACCACTATGTAAAGCTACTTTTACAAGACTGGTAAATGAACTTGGAATGGTTTCAGGTTCTTTCTCTAAATCTGCTTAGTTTTTGTTCTCCTGCATCAGACTTTATGATTAGTATTTACAGATTGTCTTATCTTCATGAAATCTATTCTTTAATTGAAATTCATTAAATACTGATTATTATCTGATGTGGATCTTTAAATTCTGATAGTGTTTTGAATATTCTACGACTATTCAATCCAATGAGGATAACTGTGCTAGATGCTGACCTAGTAGTCTTTAACATACTAGAAATCCCATGTTTGAATTAGTTATTTATGTGGAAACTCATTAACACAAGCAAATTATGATTTTGAGCTTAGTCAAGTTTACTTTGTGTATCTTATTACTAAGTCACAAACTAGATTCTTGCTTCTTATCTGTCAAATTCTGATGTCAATAAATCTTAAGGATAAACTAAATGCTGATAAGCCTCACTTATGAAAAGAAAAGAAAAGAAAATAAAAGTCAGGTACTCCTTTGAGATCTAGAGTAAATATGTGGAAGGGAAGACCCAAGTGCATTGCTGGTATTAAGTGATATGCATTAGAAAAGCAAATAGATTTTCTTGGTGACTTTTCACATTCTATGATTACTGGAGAAATACTATAACAACAGCATAAATTCTGATAAGCTGCTGTGACTCACTTACACTGAGAAGCTACTGTAAAAAGGAATTTCAAAAGATGCATAAAATGAGCACAAACAGTTGAGGTGGATTATTGCATAAATTTTTTCTTGAGTAGACTTTGTGATTGATGACAGATTTTAAGCACTTTTCTTAGTTATGCCTTATTTCTAAGATGTACTGAAGTTTATCAGACTTTAATCTTTATCTGAAATTCTGTTGAATGCACACACTTTCACTCCATATGAATGATGAAAATTACTGTGGTGATTAAGTTGTTTTTGACAAACAGTTAAGTGTCATTTGCATAAATTATGAGGGCAAGTTTTGATGGAAGTTCTGATGATTAAACTCTGAAGAAAACAAGTCAGTATTTGTATGAAGAATCACAGAAAAAGATATTCACTTTTTAAGTGCAGAAGCCATATTCTGATGACTGTTAGAATCTGATATAAGTTTGAGTTCTGATATTAAATCCTGATGAAATCCTTAATGCTTACGTGGCATTATTCTTTACTTGACTTTTTTGTGGTAAAAACTGAAATAGTTGTATTTAAATCAGAATATATTTGGGTACGATAAAAACAGTCATAATCATTATGGGTTAGTGGTAAACGTGTTTGTCTTGAAAAACTACATGTGCATAGTAATTGTTAATTATTTCTCGTGCCCATTAACTCCTGCTTTAACTTTTTACTGACTGTTATTATTACACATCGGTCTAGGGAGACGAGGCATCATTATTTTATACTCTTAATCGTTAAACAGTCCTTGCGTCCCTAGGTATTCCATTGGCTATTTAAATCGATAATTCATCTCAGCCAAATCATCTTCCATTTTCTCACAAATTCACTCTCTCTTTTAATTCTCATCATTTTTCTTCTTCAGAAACAAAAATGGTTCTTTTCAACTTGTTCATGAACTATGAAACTTTCAATATAGAGTTGAGTTGTGATGACTGGAAACAAGAGTAGCATGTGACCGCCATTCCTGAAGAGCTCTGGAAATCTGTGACGGCCTCAACCCTGGGGTCAGGAGTTGACGTCATCAACAACAACCATAAGATAAATAATTCACTAATAGAATATAACTACGACCCCTTTACCAAGATATTCTCCAGGTTTAAGTGTGACTTAGGTTACTCGACTAAAACAACTCAAATTACCTTACACAATCCTGACCACTAACTTAAACGCAGCAACTCAACAGACCTCATCTGGCCTGAGCACAACTACCTCAGAGGAGCCTGACACGAAAGAAGCTGGAACTTTGCCCTGACTACCGCGCAAAAATCTCCTAGGCATCTATAATGCATATAAAATATTTTGCAAGGGTGAGCAATTAATTGCTCAGCAGCACCACTATATGAATAACAAGTAAAACAGTTTAAAGTAAAACAGTTACAGGAACAGAATTCATATCTTGCCAGAAACGTGTAAAATAAGTATAAACTGGATATCAAAACTAGCATGCTCTGTAAAATAACAACATCAGTAATCGTGTGCTGTGCATAAAACCAGAGTTCAATTTTAGCATGCTATTTTCATTTTCAAGCCTTTCGTTCTATTAGAGGAACCATAAAACCATTTATCCCGTTACGGAAACCATAAAACTTGTCCCATCACAGAACCTATAAAATTTGTTCCTCTCCGGCAACCTCAAAATCACTTGTTCCATTACTGGAATCACAAAATCATATGACTCAAACACGTTGCTTTGTTAAACAATTTCAAAACTGAATCAATCAAATCTATTGGACGTTAACGGGTGAAGATAGCTGATCAGTCTACCCTCACCGGACAGCGACTAGCGGCCGTCCGGAAATAGAATGTGTTCCGGAACTTGGGAAAAGACTAGCTAGGTCTTTCCCCCATGCTGGACTAATCGGTTAAACAAAATACACAACCCAATTAGCCACTTATGCAACCTCATGCTGGGCCGTTACCGAATAACGGGCCTCTTACGCAACTCCAATAGATCAACTGAATTCCCTTTTTGTCTCTTTCCAAAATTCCACGACATAGGTGGATCAAAACATTCTCTTTATCCAGTTTCCAAAATCACTATCACCTATCTCTTTTATATTTTCAAAACGAATTCTGTCACAGCACACTATTCAAATCCTCTTTTCATTTAAATCACATTTAGAGATAGGTGTTTTCAGAAGTTACTTTTCCCCAAAACATAATTTTAAACAACATTTTCAAATACGGGGGATACGTAACTTAAAACATTTATGTTCCATTACGAGAATAAAACATTTAATTATTTATATACACTGAACCATAAAAGAATGGTCAGGGGTACTTGCCTTGCAGAGCGTTACAACTATCTCTGATTGTCCTTGAACCGATTTGGGACACTCGGCTTTATCGCTTTTCTATTTGACTATCCTGGATCTGACTTCAACGCTCAGGTCCTTCGATTGAGAATCTCGATGCGCTTGCCGACTGATCACTAATTCAACTTAGTTCGATACCAATTTCCTGAGTCCTTCGACTAGACCCTACAGAGCCGAAATACCCTACTTTAGACGTCTAGGTTTGCTTGACATATCCTCAACACCAATTCTACCCAACGATATTCAAACTCGACTCATAATTATATACATTAATACAATACAATAACACATCCAACAGTCAGGGTTCACGTTCACGAGAAATCGGGTTGGTGTTCATTTTCAGAAAATACATATACTCCTCATCTTACGAACTTAAGGTTATTGGGTTTTAACAGAACATTCACCAGAACATATAATCATGTTCCGCACAGAATATATGTATATACTTGTTTATACTCATTCGACGTTCCGATAATCACAGGGTATGTCCCGAATTTCCAAATTTAATTTCCAAAAATTCGGGTAGCACCTCCTCTGTTTATCGGCCTACCCGTCGAACAACTCGACGTCAAATCACAACCAATCAATTCATTCAGTCCAAATCAATTATGCAATCCACATTTCACAATTTCCCAACCACCGATTTAAATCAATAATTATTATTATTATTCATATTATATTTTATTTTTTTAAAATATTAGGACTCAGAATATGATCATCACGGTCCACCGTTGCCTCGCCGAAGCTCATCGCCGACGACGATAAAATTCGCGGGTTCCCGATTGCATTGGGCATCCTTCGCGAATTTCACCGATTAATCGTTGTAACCTTTAAAATATAATTCGAGTAATTATGGAAATTTATTCAGAACATTATACCAAATAATTCGAGTAAATACTATAAACATTTACTTCGAATTGGTGAAATTAACCGAATAAACCATCTGAATAATCACTCGAATTTCACTATTTTTAATCCATCAGAAAACCAGGAAAATAATCAAGGAATCAGTCATGCATAAACAATATGTGCACGCGCGTGTACCAACATCATAGACCATCGGAAACAAACACTGCAGTCGGCCGGAAAACAAAAAAAAAATCGGAAGTTATAAACAGAAAGGAACACAGACGATAACACAGAACATGCAGACAACTCCGGCCGCCTCGCCGGAAAAAGCCCGACGGCAACCGGAATCGAACAACCCCAACCAAAATCGAAGAAACGGAAATCAGTAACACACACATGTATATACTTACGTATATATATATACACAGGTAAGAACAGTTAGAAGCGAACCATCGGAAAAACAGGCCGAAACCGGAGAACAGACGGTGGTCAGGCGATAGAACGGGAAAGAACAGCCGAGAGGGTGAAGAAATAGAGAAGGGAGAGAGAAGAGATTGAAAGTGAAAGAGAAGAAACACAGGACTCTGTGTTTGCGTGTGCGTGGTGTGTTTTTTTTTATATTACAATCACAGCATAACACATGTAAGAACAAAGTCTGAGAATTGGACACGTAGCCACCCCGGATAATTATAACCTTCTGGTACTCCGATTTAACACGAAACTCGCGATTAACGAACCAAATCATGTTTAAAACAATTTCAGAAAATTGTCAAATTAGTTTTAAAATATTATAAATATCCTGAAGTAAATAAAACATGAATTTTGAAATTTTTAAAATAATTTTCAAGGTGCACTTTATACCCGCTTTTTAACAAATAACGAAACGACGCGCGGGTGAAACTAACTCCGAAAATTTCTAAAATAATTTAAAATTCTCAGAATGATACGAACTTAATAAAATATAAGTTTCATGATTTTTAAAGATTTCCATAATTAAATATGGATTTTACAATTAAACACATTCAGAAAATCATTTAGAAATAAATAATTAATGAAATATTTATTTCTCAATTTTATAAAGTCCCAAAAATAATTATTGGAATTATAAAGTCATGAAAATAATTTTAGAGACAATCCAAGTATTTATGGAAATAAAACTGCAATAACACCATTTTAACGATATTACAAAATCATACAATTAAATGATTAATCACGCAATTTAATTTCATACACTAGTAATCCCATACACATAGTGATAAAGTAATAACCCAATGACTGAACCCACACAATTATTTTATTTATTCCATAATTACACATTTAAATAATAAAAGAATATACAGGTCATTATAAAATATGTTCCACAAGAGGTTCACACAGACCTCTTGTTCTTTTTGATGGACTACTAGCTCCATCTTGATCGATTGGAAGAAGAAAGGAGAGAGGATCTCCTTCAGCAAGAACGGATCATCCGTCTTGCAGTGCTTTTTGTCAGCAGCAGGAGGAACTAGTCGATAGGTTTTCTTAGACTAGGACTAAGGCTGTTGATGTTAAGCTTATTAGACTAGGACTATCTTGTAATTTTTGCATGTAATCTATAAATTTCATGAAATGTACTCGTTTGATATATTAATGGAATTTCCCTTAATTGCAAGATTTAGTCTCTGTTTCTCTCATATTATGTGACTGTGAATGTTCTAACTGTAATTTGTTAATCTTTACTTCATCTATTTGACCTTTATCCTTTGATGAATGTTTTGATTAAAATTATGGTCAATAATAAATTGTGATGATTTGAGAAACAGTTGAAGCACAGGTTCATGCATCAGAACCTGTGACAGTTGGAGCTGAGAATGTTACTTCTCAGAAAGAAACTGCAGCTCAAAGTTCTGATACTTTGAAGAGGAAATATATAAGTTCTGAAGCTGCTAAAGCAACTCCTTCACTGGAAAGGAGACTAAAGAAAATGAGGGCATAAAGGTAAAAGGCCAAGCATATATCATAGGATTCAACTGAAGCTGAGGAAGGGGATCAGGAATCTCTGATCTCATCAGAATCTGTGGTAATTGAAGCTCTGTCAGTCCCTACTCAAGCTCAGGATATTGTGTCAACACCTCCTGTCTCTCCTATTAAAGCTACAGATGATGCTGAAGAACAAACTACAACTTCTGAAATAGATATTCATAATTTGAATATACCAAATATTCTTTATCTGGAAGCTCCATCTACAGAAGCTCAGCAATCTCCAACTCATTCTCCAATTTTAAATGATGAGATACCATCTACACCAAACACACCAGCTCTGGAGATAAATTCTGATGTTCAGAATTTAAATGAAGTTGTTCCTGAATCTCTAGTTGCATCACACACTCTTGTGCTATCAGAATATAATGAGTCTTCCTCAAGTTCTGAAGAAAGTGTTTCTGTTGAGACTCCAGTTCTCATTCTAGGCAAGGAAGAATTGGTGAAGAAATTTGTTGAACAGGAAGCACCTATTCCTTGTGAGGATACTCACAGAGGTGTGGAGTAGACCAAGAAGTGGAATGACACTGATTTCATTCCAAGTTCTAACGTTTTGACAGAGCATATTTCTAAAGCTGATGAGATGCTCACAAATGCTGATTTAAAGACAAAACTCAAGATCACTGCTCTTTCTACCAAACATCTTTAAGGTCTACATTCTTCTACTCATGAAAAGGTTGATACACTAAAGGAACATGCTGATAAGCTAGATCTACAGATCAAGCTTGACAAGAACAGATATATCATACCTACTCTTGAGAAAATTGAATCCATTGAGAAAATTCAAGAGAAGCAACAGGCCCAAATTGATGAGGTTCTGGCTAACCAAGTTTCTCAGAAAGCTCAATTGGATGAAATCCGATCTTCAGTTGAACTTCTTCTTTCTCTCTTACTTCCTGATGATGCCAAAAAGGGGGAGAAGGTAGTTAAGTCCGGATGCTCACCTACTCAAATACTGAAGAAAAAGGATGATAAAGGTGATGACCAGGGAAACTCTGATAAGAGCAAAGGTCAAGGACAAGTTCAAGGAAAATTTTCTACACATAATAAGTCAAGTTCTGATGCCATGAATGCTAAAAGTATGAAGTCAAGTTCTGATAAACAAAGTCTGATGTTAAGTTCTGATATTCTAATTCAGTCAGGATTTAAAGCTCTCAGAAGTTTTTACAAACTCTGAAGCTAAAAGGGAAGCAGACTACTGTTTATTACAAAAATCCTAAAATCCAGACACTTGATGAGGAGATAGCTAGAAGATTATTTCTGAAATAAAATCCAGGAATGGATTTGGAAACTCTCAAGGAGGAAGAATCTAGATTTGCAGCTAAGAAGACAAATCTTAAGTCTAAAGCTTCTGATACAAAGAAACCTCCAAGGCCTAAGGAAAAAGGCATGGTGATCAGGGAAAAGTCAAATTCTGAGACTTCAAAGTCCAAGGCTAGATCACAAACTGATATTGATCCTAAGTCAAAAGGAAAAGAAAAGGTTAATGAACCTTTAAAGATTGAGAAAAAGATAAGTTATTCCGTTCCAGTCTATCAAACTACAATGCATGATGATGATTTGATAGAAGATGAAACTGTTCAAATTCTGAAGAGAAGAAAGATAATTGAAGAATCTAAAACAACCTCTGACACTGGTCAAGTTGTTCAGAATGAAGAACAGCAAGTTACATAAGAAACAACAAATTCTGATCATGTTAATTTGGAAAAGATGACAATTGCTGATAAGAAGAAGCTATCATGGAAGAAAGCGACTCCAGTTGAACCAAAATCCAATCTTATGATGAAACAACTCACAACATTTGGGTTGAGATCCAAGTAACCTAGAGATAGAACTGGATTAGGTTCTAATGAAGAGAAGATACAAACAGGAGTAGAAGTTACTCTAAGAGATCCTTTCATGTTGACAGACAAACTATATGAACAAATCAAACAAAAGCACCTTGACAAAGTGCTGTCTGCTCAAATTATGATAGATGCTCATGATAAGGATAATCTAAAGGAGAAAATGATTTTATTTCTCTATGACGGATTAACTTACAGACTAGCTGATACTGATGTGCTAAAGAAGTCTGTCAGAGAACTTCAACTTATTCACTATCTTCTGGAAGTAAAATCCGATGTTACAAGAAGATGGTCAGAATACATTTTGAAGGCTATAAGAGATCTATTTAGAATCTCTGGTACAAAGACTTCTCAGTATATACCAATGATTACTGAAGGTGATGGAAGAGAAATTCCTATGCTGAAGAATTCTGCTAAGGTGGAAGTTATTCTGAAAGGAAAATGCCTATGTTATAATGAAAATTCTTCACATCCTAGAGTTATCAGACTTGGTGATGGACTTAAAAGAACATCAATTCAAGCTCTCAGAACAGCCATTTATCAAATTGGTGATAGTAAAGATGAAGAACTGATGCAGGTCAAAGCACAGTTAGTTGAAGTTCTGAGGAAAGCTGAAGACAAGCTGGTAAGAGATTTTGTTAAGAAACATTATGGATTCAAATTGATCCAGTGAAGTTGGTAAAGCTACAAGGACTGTAAGTTGTAGTTAATAGTCTTATTAAACTCTCATTACATTTGAACTTGAATGTTTTTGAGATGTCATGTCTAATATGTGTCATGTTTAGTTTTCAGATCTTAACAAACAGGAAATATTAGTACTTACTGGAATCAGTACTTACTGGAAGTTAGAACTTAAGGATATCAGAACTTAGATTATTAGAAGATAAATATCAGAAGATGGATATCAGAACTTAAGTACGAGAGGACTTATAGTTAAGGAAGGAAGCTGATTCATAGGAAAGAAGATCGAGACTAATACAAAAGAAGATATGCATGAAAAGAGTTAGAGGACTCAAAGAATTGTATAGGATATCTGATTGATATATTTTAGGAGACAGAATTATATTCCATATCAATTAGAAGTTATCTTGTAACTGTGTACTATATAAACACAGACATAGGTTTACACTATATGTGTTATCATTATCGAGAAGATCATACATTGTAACCTAGCAGCTCTCGTGATATTTGTTCATCACTGAGAGAGAACAGTTCCATTATAACAGAGTTTATTATATTGAATATATATGTTTACTGTTACTTGTTTTCGAAATCGATTTGATTGTATTTAACATTATATTCAACCCCTTCTCCCGTGTTGTGTGACCTAACAGGGCCAATAACTTCTGGTAACTTAAATGGAAAATTTTACGTTACTCACATAGTTCGTCCATTTCTCCTTGATATTCGCATGACAGTTGTGTGCACACGATCTCAACTTTTCTCAGAAAATCTTTTACTTCTAATTATTTTGGACAAAATAATAGTTGAGCCAATATACTTTCTCCATGTAAGCACATATGTGTCCTTTGTGTAGCATTTATCAATACATTTCCTCTATATTTCATTTAGTCTTTCAATTTAACCAAACTTTTGATATTCTTAAACTTTTATTTGTCATTTTTTCGTGCTACGTTGGACCTGTTACTTCAAAATCAGTCATGCTATTTCCGAAACCAATTTTGTAGCACAATTGACCCGCTATTTGGTCTTGGTACCAGTTTTCATACTTCATTTCTTTAAAATTCATTTTGTTCTTTTTGCGTAGCAGTAACCCAATCAGCATCTCTCAGAACATCTTCAACTTTCTTAGGTTATTCCTTAGAAAGAAAGTTATTATATAAAAATTCATGTCCAGTTGCACTTCTGGTTTGGACACCAGAATCAGGATCTCCAATGATAAGATCAGGAGTATGATCTTTTTTCCATTAATTTTCTTGCTCTTTGTAAATGAATCCTAGTGCTAGATACTTCTCCTGAATTGGACACGTCATTCAAATCATTTTCATGTAAAGCTCTCCCTGAGTCAGTGCTATCATTTTCTGACTATGTTGAATTTTCAGATGTAGCTCCACGTGTGTTGGATCCATTATTTCCTGCAAAATGATCTTTTCCTAATGAGATATCATGTGATGAATCACTGTGATTTGAAGTATTTTTGATGAGTCATTATTTCTAGAATCAGTATTTCCTCCTGATGTGGTATCAGAATTTGATTCGGTTGGAATTTGACCATTTAAGCTTCGTTGTTTCTCCCCTTCAACATTTTCATATTCAATAACAATTTCCATATCTGGCTCGCTATCAGTATTTGATTGATCATCAGGATTTTGCTTATCATCAGGATTTGATCCATTTCCTGATTTTGCCTTTTTATTTGCAAAGATCAGTTCTTCATGAGAGTTGTTATTCCTAGTGGACTAACATTGAGATTTACAGAAGGGGAGTTGAATGTAAATCTCAAAACTTTTTCAAGTTTTGAGCAGTTTCTAAGGCTAAGTGTTTGAGTGATCAAATGTATGTGAATTGCTTAAAGTTGATGCAGACAGATATATATTCAAACACAAATGTAATGAGCACAAAGAACTTAAAAACTTTTCTGGTGAATTTGTTGTTCCACCAGAGATGTGTTATTTCAGAAAATCTGTGATTCAAAGAATTAAATCACAGCTGCTTCCTAGTACAAACTAGATGATTTTCTCTTTTGATATTTCTAAATAGCTCAGGAAAATTCATATCTAATTACTAGCTGCTACTTGGTTTATATATCACCAAGTTTACAAATGAAGACAAACTGTAAAATACAATTGAAAAGATTCTTCACATGTTTCTTCTTCATTTCTCTATCCAATGCAATCTAGGATAATCTGTAAATCTTTGAATACTTCCTTGTTTGCATCAGAATGGAAATGCTGCATTTTCTTGATTCCTCCTAGAGGCTTCCACATTCCAGTATGTCTCTGTCAACCCATGTGCCTCTGTCAACTTGTGAATTGTCACTATCAACTGCTAATGAACTAAGCATCCGTTGAAGCTTTCATCCGTTGATGCCTTATCCGTTGAGGCTTTACCGTTGAAGCTTTATCCGTTGATGTATTATCAGTTGAAGTCTTTATCTGTTGAAGCACTTATCCGTTGATGGATATTATCCGTTGAAGCATTAGAGACATCCGTTGAAGCTTTGTTTCTTATCCGTTGAAGGTCTTCGATATCCGTTGACACTTCTTCACTTATACAAAATTACAAGGCATGAAATATTTACAATTAGCCCTTCTATTTGTACATCCATTAGTAGTCAACATGACTGATTATTTCCTAACAACATCTAAGAATTACAGCTTGAAACCAGAGAGTGAAATGTGCTACAATACTAAACTTATTGCTAAGTAAAGCTACTCCTTCAACGGATAGCCAAGATGGTCTTATCCGTTGAGGCTACAAACACTAGATTTCTACTTAAGTGTTTTGCTTAACTTATCATCAAACTAATACACATATTTCTAACAATCTCCCCCTATTTATATCTACTAGAACTGTAGGCATAAATTTGGGTTTAGCTTGATGATAACAAAACACTTAACAAATATATAAACTGTAATAAAGCAGAAATTCAAAAGTTCTACAAAAATGTATATGCTGAGATAGAATTGAAGAATTACATTGTTTCCAAGGGTGCTCCTTTAGCCTGAGCAAATTACTTTCTTTTCCTTTGATCCCTGGTTTTCTTTCCTAGCCTCCTGTCATTCTCCTCTATTTGAAGTTGAAGTTGTCTGTAGAATTCAGCTTCATCTTCTTCATTGATATCTAACTTAGATTGCATATCCTTGAGAGTTTCATTACTGGCAATCTTTAGCTGATCTTCAATTCTGAAAAATCTTCTGACTCCTTTGTTGTCTCTGAACTCCATCAACCAATGAGGTGATTTGTGAATTGTAATTCCTCTTTCTTGAATGAGTAAAGTTCTAGGCAAAGCATTGGGCTCCCTCCAAGTTTTCCTTATGTTGGCAATCTTGTTGAGAATCTCAGTCTTGGCAAACCTGGTAAAGCCAGAATCCCTTTGTATGGCTAAGTAGACTCTGATCAAGGTAGAGTAGCCTTCATTCAGAATTCTGTGAAGAGGCCATGTTCTTTCCCCAGCTCCTTTGTATTTGAACATTAGTCTTTCTGGTAGCTGTCTGTAGGCAGCTATTCCCCTTACATCCTCCAGCTCATCCAGATAGAGTTCAATGTCTGAAAATTCTTTTATGTCACAGATGTGAACATAATCATCTTTAGAGGTTTGAGGTTTAGGCTTAGGCTTCTGTGTGAATTTGATTGAGGCTTTAGAGGGTGTTGATTTGATTCTTCTTTTCTGCTTCTTTGATGGTGGAGAAGAGGTTAGGAAGGTGGGCAATTTGATGGTGTCCCAATCAATTGGTTCCTCCTTGGGAATGATTGTTTCACCATGAATGTTCATGAAGGGGTCAGGTACAATGGGTTCAGGAATAGAGGGTAGTGGTTTGGATATTGATTGGGTTTCTTCAGTCTTATCTACCTTCTTTCTCTTTGCATTGACCTTCTTTCTTTTCCCTTTCTGCCATTCTTCCTTACTTCTTTCCTCCATCTTAGTATCAACCATGTCCCCCATAGCTTCATCTTCACCTTTGTCTTCAATTTCTTTCTGTTCTTCAGCCTGACTTGACTTTAGCTGTTTTTCAAGCTTTGCTTGTGCTCTTTTGTCAGCCTTTAGCTGTTTGGCTTCTTCCTTCAACCTTTTGGTTTCTTCCCTCTTGGCTATTGAGAATTTGGGATGTCCTTGCATCACACATATGCTCTTTCCCTCTCTGAAGATAATAGCCATATTTCTCCTTACAGCCTCATCCATGGTCTCTTTGAGATATGCAATACTTTTACCTAAAAGCTTGTCCTCATCAGCTTTTGGAAGAGGAAAATCCATCTCTTTTAGAGGATTCTTTGTAGAGTCCTTATTGGATCTGTTGTTGGGCTTGAGAACCATAGGTTGCAGATCTTTGGAAGAAGTTTCCCCATCCTTATGCCTCCCTACTGGCTTGAGTTCCATAATAATTGATTCCACTTTTGTGCTATGCTTCACAGATTGTGATTGAGAAGTTGTAGAACCAAATATTAGTTGCATCTTTTCATCAATCTTCTTCCTTTGCTCTTTGAGTTGCAATTCAGCTGCTGCTATCTGGATTAGATCAATTCCATCTAGCTTTCCTTTGACTTGAATAGTTGGAGAAGTTGTGATGACAGGAACTAGCACTTGAGAAATCTGAACTGTTGTAGATGGCTCTCCTTCCCCTTCCCCTTTATTCTCCCCCTTTTTGTTATCGTCAAGGGTAGGGGTCAAGCCTTGTGCTTTTGCCAGCTGCATGAGTAGATTTGTTTGAGTTTGTTGATTCTGAAGAATGGTGACCATAGAGTCTTCAATGATGTGAACCCTATCTTCCAATCTGGCTAGTCTCTTGTCAGCATCAGATGCTTTCTTCAGTCTCCCCAACAAATCTTGCATAGTACCATAGGGTATAACTGAATCCAATTTCTCAGCATTGTAGGATTTCAGATCAGCAATGTCCTGCTTGAGCTCATCCACACTTAGATTTTGCTGGTAATGCTGCAACTGTAAGAGATGCAGAGATTCCAGATGAGCTTGAAGAATTGCCTTGGTACCAGCATCTTGAGTCTCCTGAAGGGCCTTCTGAATTGTCATGACTTGTCTGACCAAAGAGACACCAAACTCTCCTGGTGTTGATGGTTTTGTCTATGCCCATTCAGGAAGATCAGGAACAGAACTTGGGCCTGCTACTCCCCCTAAGTTCATGCTCTCATTCAAAGAAATAGAGTCATCATCATTAGAATTTACTCCAAATTCTTCAGATGGCTCATCAGCTTGAGAAGGCAGCCTGTTGACAGCAGCTTTGTCTCTGAGAAGAGATTCTGAAGTGTGTACAATGTGTAGTGTCTGTTCTGCCTCCACATTGCCCTGTGCAGCCAATAATTGATAGGCTGAAACAGGGTGAGTAAAAGTGTCAGCATCCAAGGAAATGTTATCAATGACAGCTTTGTAATGTTGCTGAAATTGTCTTTCCTTTTCTGCATCATCCATTTTTATTAACTCACTAGCAATGGCTGGATCCACCCTTGTAGCTTCTATACCTGCCTTTCTCTCAATTTCTCTCTGTTCTTGCATCAGGGGCTCCCCTGGCTCACACACACCCTCACACCCTCACCCTCACCTTCTAAGGTGGCACTCCTCTCACTCACTTTTGCCATGCTGGAAGAAATAGCATGCATATGGTGACTCTCAACCTCTCTTTTTGCCTGGGAGCAACCCAGCCTCTCACTCAAAAGATCACTCCCTTCCCTCAAACCTAAAAGTGATTGTACAGTTGCCATGTCCTCTACAGTTGGAATTGTTTCTGTTAAGTGTGTAGAGACCATCAACGGATAGGGAATATCCGTTGAAGTGGAAACTGATGGTATCAACGGATAACTGCTGTTAAGCTTATCCGTTGAAGAACAACCACTTGTCAACGGATGAGAGATATCCGTTGAAGAAGGAAAAGATGTAGATATAGAAAGTGACATAATTGTTGAATCTGTGTGGATTGATTATAAGTGTGGTGACACAGATTCTGCAACTACATCTGAAATAATTGGCTGATGATCCAACAAATCATCTAAAAGATGATGATCACCAGGTTTTGAGTGGGACTCTTCCCTGAGTTTTAATGAGGGAGAATCAGGAATTGATGTGAATATCATATCCACATCCAGAGAGGGTGTTGGAGAGTTTGATGAATGGTGTGTTTCTATATTGAGAGAATGGGGCTGTGATTCCACATTTGCTGGAATCACATCAAGCTGAATTTGAGAAGGCACAGATACAGGTGGATGTATCTGTGCTTTGTGTGTCCCTTGTATGGAAACTAGGGTCTTGGCCTTCTTCTTCCTTGAAAAGGCTTTAAATGGTGAATGTGTGGCTTCAGTGTCCCTCCCTCTTTTGTTCTGTGTCCCTGGTTGGGGACTATTTTCAATAGTTACAACCTTTTGGGAGGATGCAACTAGGGATGTGTTGGACTCCTTTTGAACCACTACAGTCTTTTGAGAGACTGTGGCTTGGCTGGTTTGGGTACCACTCACCTCTCCCACCTTATCCTGGGGGGCTTTTTGATGTTCACCCCTCCCTTCACCACTCACACCCTATTCACTCCCTTCAGGGTTTATGGTAGTTGTTACAACTGTTGTCTTTTGAGAAACAACAGAGGTAGGTTTCTTTGACTTGACTTTGGAAACTTTAGATTTGGTGGCTTTGGTAGGAGCCTGTTTGGACAAAGACACAGGTTCCATAGCCACACTAGAAGGCAAAGAAACAGTGGGGTTGGAAATAGTAGGAGTTATAAAAGTATTTACCTCACTTACCTGTGGTGCATTTATGATTGGCAAGTATACCAATGGCACCTGGCTGTTGAGGTTCATTCTCAAAAGGTCTGCAAGGACCCTTTTCTCTTGTGCCCAGCATTTGAGTTTATTATTCTCATTGGATATAACCAAACCTTCAGCAACATGGTTAGCCAATAACATAAAGAATCTAGCATAGTAGATGTTATGTGGTCTATTAGCTTTGTTACCTAATCTGGAACCTAATTCTAGCATAACACAGTTGCTAAAATTAAAATACCTATCAGAAACTAGCATATAGAGCATATTAACAAGAGATGAAGTGATAGCATCAAAATTGCTAATCTTCCCAGAAAAAACCTTAATAAAGGCATCTCCAAGAAAACTCCATTCTTTCCTAAGGCCTTTCCATCTAATACTACCTAAACTAGCAGAATCAAAAGCATAGCCTATGGAATCTAGCATAACAGAGACATCTTTATCAGTGTGTGGTGTCATGGCCTTATTCTCAGGAAACTTAAAGCAAGATTGTATATCATCACAATTAATGCAATAGTCTTTACCTTTGAGAGAGAAGGCAATAGTCATATATGTGGAGTTGAACTCTGCAGTTGTCCAAATCTCCTCAATCACCTCACAGTAGATGGTTGGGGCTTCCAGCATTGCATAGCTTAGTTTGCAGTTCTTGATGAAGTCCATCATCTTGTGATAATCAGAATGGGCTTCATTCTTTTCAATCAAGGCTATGAAATTATTCTTTTCATAAACAAATCCTGTTTGAGACATAATTTTGACTACTGGTGCCATTGTTGTGAGTAGAGGTTGCAGAGAAAAACTTGAGAATTTAGAGAGAAAGAGAATAAGAATTGCAAGAAAGCGTAAAGTGAGAATAAGAGTTCAATTGGGCTTTTATACTTTCTTGAATTAAAACGTAAATAAAATGATTAAATGATACTTTTAAGTAAGTTACAGCCGTTCAAGAATAAATAAAACTGTAGAAATTCTGAAAACTACCTTAAATACAAATACATACAACACTGTATATCTGTATCAACGGTTGAGTAAAAGAATCAACGGCTGTGACTCACTTATAGTAACTGACGTGACACTTCAATGGATAAGGGAAATAGTTATCCGTTGATGAACAACATCATTTTATCCGTTGAAGGATAAAATTACCAGAAATGTATTTGTCTTTCAACGGATAATGAACATCCGTTGATAGAACAATTTTGGCTTTCAACGGATAGAGAATATCCGTTGATAGGATAAGTCTTAATTAAAGCCAGCTTTGTTCTTGCAGCAAATTCATTTCAGGCTTCAAGACAGATTATATAGATGACATAGATTATGAATAATTAAGCATACCTAACTCACTTACTAATCTTGTGAATATTGATTCATCAAGTGGCTTGGTAAATATGTCTGCAATATGCTTTTCACTTGGAACAAAATGAAGTTCCACTGTACCTTTCATCACATGTTCCCTAATAAAGTGGTACTTGATATCAATGTGCTTGGTTCTTGAGTGCTGCACTGGATTTTCAGTAATAGCAATGGCACTTGTGTTGTCACAGAATATTGGAATTTTGTCAACAGTCAGACCATAGTCAAATAGTTGATTCCTCATCCATAGTATTTGTGCACAACAACTACCAGCAGCAATGTACTCAGCTTCAGCTGTTGATGTAGAAACAGAATTCTGCTTCTTGCTGAACCATGATACAAGCTTGTTCCCTAGAAATTGACAGGTGCCTGTTGTGCTTTTCCTGTCTATTTTGTAACCTGCATAATCTGCATCTGAGTAGCCAATTATATCAAAACCAGACTCTCTAGTGTACCAAATTCCTAGATTTGGAGTCCCCTTGAGATATCTAAAAATTCTTTTAATAGCCACTAAGTGAGATTCTTTAGGGTCAGCTTGAAATCTAGCACAGAGACATGTAGAAAACATTATATCAGGTCTACTAGTAGTTAAATATAAAAGTGAGCCAACCATGCCTCTATAACTTGTAATATCCATAGACTTTTCAGCCTTGTTTAATTCAAGCTTAGTGGAAGTGGCCATGGGAGTTTTTGCAGGTGAACAATCCATTAAGTCAAACTTCTTTAAAAGATCATAAATATATTTAGTTTGACTAATGAAAATTCCACCACTAACTTGTTTAACTTGTAAACCAAGAAAGTAAGTTAGCTCTCCCATCATGCTCATTTCATATTTACTTTGCATTAATTTAGCAAACATTTTACAAAGCTTATCATATGTAGATCCAAATATAATATCATCTACATAAATTTGTACAAGTATCTTAGAGCCATTAACATTTCTAAAGAAGAGAGTTTTGTCAACAATACCTCTTGTGAAGTGATTATCTAGAAGGAACATTGACAAAGTCTCATACCAGGCTCTAGGTGCTTGCTTTAGTCCATAAAGTGCTTTCAACAGATAATACACATAGTCTGGAAAATTTGGATCTTCAAAACCTGGAGGTTGGCTTACATAAACTTCTTCCTCCAATTCCCCATTTAGAAATGCACTCTTGACATCCATTTGATAGACTTTGAAATTGGCATTAGCTTCATAGGCTAGAAAGATTCTGATGGCTTCAAGTCTAGCAACTGGAGCAAATGTTTCATCAAAATCTATTCCCTCTTGTTGAGAATAGCCTTTAGCAACCAATCTGGCTTTATTCCTTATGACAATGCCATTTTCATCCATCTTGTTTCTGAATACCCATTTTTTGTCAATAGAACTCTTGTTCTTTGGCTTGGGTACCAGCTCCCATACTTTGTTCCTCTCAAATTGGTTTAGCTCCTCTTGCATTGCTAAAATCCAATCTGGATCCAATAGAGCTTCTTCCACTCTCTTAGGTTCCTCCTGTGATAGAAAGCTACTATATAGACATTCATCTTGAGTAGCCCTTCTAGTTTGTACTTTTGATGTAGCATCACCAATGATCAGTTCAAAAGGGTGATTCTTGGTCCATTTCCTTTGAGGTGGTAGATTAGCCCTTGATGAGGTTGCCTCAGTATTGTCATGATGTGAGATAGAATGTTGATTTGTTGAAACTCCCCCTGAGTTGCTGATCCTTTGAAAGGAATTGGGAGCTTTATCAATTGATGAAGTGAATTGATTATCCGTTGACAGACTGTGATCAACAGATGCTTCATTATGAACTTCAACGGATGATGCACTTTGTCTTTCAACGGATGCTGCATTGCTTCTTTCAATGGAAGCTGGATTATGACTTTCAACGGATGCAGCATTCTGTGCATTATCCAAAGGCAGATTCTGAATTCTTCTTGAGATGCCTTCTTCATCATTCTCATCTTCACTATCATCATAATATATCTCAATGTTGTAAAATTTGAGTCCTTCATGGTATCCCTCATCTGTTAGTCCATCAATCTTTTTATCATCAAACACAACATGTACAGATTCCATAACAATGTTGGTTCTTAGATTATAGACCCTATATGATTTTCCAGCAGAATAACCAACAAATATTCCTTCATCAGCCTTTGCATCAAACTTCCCTTTGTGATCAGATTGATTCCTTAAGATGTAGCATTTGCAACCAAAGACATGTAGAAAGTTTAAAGTTGGTTTTCTTCTCTTGAATAATTGATAGGGAGTCATGCATTTTGCCTGATTGATTAGAGAAATATTCTGAGTGTAACATGCACAGTTAACAGCCTCAGCCCAAAAATAAGTTGGGAGTTTTGACTCTTCAAGCATTGTCCTTGTAGCTTCAATTAGTGATCTGTTCTTCCTTTCCACCACACCATTTTGTTGTGGAGTTCTTGGAGCTGAGAACTCATGCATGATCCCACTTTCTTCACAGAACAACTTCATGGTTGAATTCTTGAACTCAGTTCCATTATCACTCCTAATATTCCTTACTTTGAAATCAGGATGATTGTTGACTTGCTTGATATGATTGATGATGATTTCACTAGCTTCATCCTTTGATCCAAGAAAATAAACCCATGAAAACTTTGAGAAATCATCTACAATCACTAGGCAGTATCTTTTCCTTGAAATTGACAATATATTGACTGGTCCAAAAAGATCCATGTGTAGAAGTTGTAGTGGTTCATCAATTGCAGATTCAAGCTTCTTACTGAATGATACTTTCTTTTGCTTTCCTTTCTGACAAGCATCACACAGTCCATCCCTTGTGAATTCCACTAGAGGCATTCCTCTAACTAAGTCCTTTTTGACTAGATCATTCATTGTCTTGAAATTCAAATGGGACAGCTTCTTGTGCCATAGCCAACTTTCAACTGGACTTGCTTTGCTGAGAAGACAAGTAATGGATTCTGCATCTGTAGAGTTGAAATCAGCTAAGTACACATTCCCTTTTCTAACTCCAGTTAGAACCACTTTATTGTCCTTTTTACTTGTGACAATACAGGCTTCAGAATTGAAGGAAACAGTATTCCCTCTGTCACATAGTTGACTGATGCTCAATAAATTGTGTTTGAGACCATCAACCAATGCAACTTCATCAATGATGACATTTTCTTTTGAAATCAAGCCATATCCCATAGTGAATCCTTTGCTGTCATCTCCAAAGGTTATGCTAGGGCCAGCTCTCTCCTTAAACTCTGTGAGCAGGGTGAAATCTCCTGTCATGTGTCTTGAACAACCACTGTCCAAGTACTATAGATTCCTTCTTTGTCCCTGGTTGCTTGATGAACTAGTTTCATTTTCATCAGAATTAGCCATCAGGGCTAGGTTGACATATTCCACATCATCATCTTCATTTACCCCATCTGCTGCCCAATCATCTTGAGTGAGAAAAGCTCTTTCCTTTTGTTTGAGCAAATCAAAATACTTCTTTTTGTAATCAACTTGCTCAAATTTCTTTTTCTCAGAATTTGGCTTCCTACACTCACTTGCAAAGTGTCCACTAATGCCACAGTTGTAACATTTGAACTTTGATTTGTCCACCATGTTTTTGTTTGGCTTAGTGAACTTTGTATTTTTCCTGAACTTCATTTTTGCAAACCTCCTGGACAGAAAGGCCAAATGTTCTTCAATATCATCAGATTCATCCTGACTGGAATTGTCTTCATCCTCAGCAACTTGCTCTTTACCCTTGCTTGATTCTGATTTGCTTGTGCCAATTTTGAGACTTGGCATTGTCTTCTCCTCATTCCTGGCTTCCATCTTCTCACTGTCAGCTATAAGAGCAAGTGTTCCTCCTTTTCTCTTTCCCTTTTCCAACAGCTCATCCTGCTCCATTTCAAGTTCATAAGTCTTCAGAATTCCATATAATCTTTCAAGTGTGAAGTTCTTATAATCTTGAGAATTTCTCAAAGAGACAGTCATGGGCTTCCATTCCATTGGCAGAGACCTAAGAAATTTTAAGTTGGAATCCTTGACTTGGTACACTCTACCATACAGCTTCAATCCATTCAACAGTTTCTGAAACCTGTTGAAGGTATCATTTAATGATTCACCTTCTTCAAAGTGAAAATATTCATACTGTTGAATAAGAAGCTGCATCTTGTTCTTTCTGACCTGCTCAGTGCCTTCACAGATGATTTGTACAGTATCCCAAACTTCCTTTGCAGTTTGGATATTGATGACATTGTCAAACATATCTTGATCTAAGCCATTAAACAAAATATTCATGGCTCTCTTATCCTTGCGGATTTCTTCCATGTCTTCAATAGTCCATTCTGCTTTTGGCTTGGGAATGGACTGTCCAACAGCAACTGTTGCAGTAGCAGCTGTGGCTACTTTGTGAGGGATGTGAGGACCATTTTCAATACAGTTGATGTAGCTTTCATCTTGAGAAATAAGATGTAAATGCATCTTCACTTTCCAGTGATGGTAATTATCTTTTTCCAGGACTGGGATCTTTACACCAATATCCTTCCTACTCATGATGGTAGCAGGAGGATTCTTCTGTGCACTCATGATGTTAGCAGAATAGATCTTTAAACTCTTTGTATGTTAAGAGCTTGCTCTGATACCAATTGTTATTCCCAGTGGACTAACAATGAGATTTACAAAAGGGGGGTTGAATGTAAATCTCAAAACTTTTTCAAGTTTTGAGCAGTTTCTAAGGCTAAGTGTTTGAGTGATCAAATGTGTGTGAATTGCTTGAAGCTGATGCAGACAGATATATATATTCAAACACAAATGTAATGAGCACAAAGAACTTAAAAACTTTTCTGGTGGATTTGTTGTTCCACCAGAGATGTGTAATTTCAGAAAATCTGTGATTCAAAGAATTAAATCACAGCTGCTTCCTAGTACAAACTAGATGATTTTCTCTTTTGATATTTCTAAACAGCTCAGGAAAATTCATATCTAATTACTAGCTGCTACTTGGTTTATATATCACCAAGTTTACAAGTGAAGATAAACTGTAAAATACAATTGAAAAGATTCTTCACATGTTTCTTCTTCATTTCTCTATCCAATGCAATCTAGGATAATCTGTAAATCTTTGAATACTTCCTTGTTTGCATCAGAATGGAAATGCTGCATTTTCTTGATTCCTCCTAGAGGCTTCCACATTCCAGTATGTCTCATTCAACCCATGTGCCTCTGTCAACTTGTGAATTGTCACTATCAACTGCTAATGAACTAAACATCCGTTGAAGCTTTCATCCGTTGATGCCTTATCCGTTGAGGCTTTACCGTTGAAGCTTTATCCGTTGATGCATTATCAGTTGAAGTCTTTATCCGTTGAAGCACTTATCCGTTGATGGATATTATCCGTTGAAGCATTAGAGACATCCGTTGAAGCTTTGTTTCTTATCCGTTGAAGGTCTTCAATATCCGTTGACACTTCTTCACTTATACAAAATTACAAGGCATGAAATATTTACAATTAGCCCTCCTATTTGTACATCCATTAGTAGTCAACATGATTGATTATTTCCTAACAACATCTAAGAATTACAGCTTGAAACCAGAGAGTGAAATGTGCTACAATACTAAACTTATTGCTAAGTAAAGCTACTCCTTCAACGGATAGCCAAGATGGTCTTATCCGTTGAGGCTACAAACACTAGATTTCTACTTAAGTGTTTTGCTTAACTTATCATCAAACTAATACACATATTCCTAACAAGAGTCTTCTTCAAAGCCAGGAATTTTCTTATCATCAAATAACACATGGATAAGGTCAACAATAGTTCTTGTTCTCAGATTGAACACTTATTAGGCTTTTAAGGGGGATATCTAACAAAGATGCCTTCATCTGCTTTTTTGTCAAACTTTCCAAGCTGTTCAGAATGTGTCCTTAGTACAAAATACTTGCACCCAAAGATATGAAGATGTTTCAAACTTGGTTACTTTTTCTTAATCAAATAAGGATTCATTCTATGCATATTTGTGAGATTTAGATTTTAAGTATAACAGGCAGTATTGACAGCCTCAGCCCAAAAATAAGTTGGCAGGTTTTCTTCTTCAAGAATTGTTCTTCCAGCTCCACTCAAGATTCTATTTTTCCTTTCCACTACTCTATTTTGTTGAGCAGTTCCTGAAGCTAAGAGTTGTTGTGAGATCCCTTTGTATCTACAGAATTAATCCATCTTGGAATTTTTGAATTTTGTGACATTATCACTTTTCAGTATTTGTACTTTATATTTTGACCCATTTTTAATCATTCTCATATGATTCAAAAGAATTTCTGAAGTTTCATCCTTTCTGTGCAAGAGATAAACCCAAGTAAATCTAGTAAATTCATCAATAATAACTAAGGTGTCTTTTAGTTAATTGACATAATTTTGAAATTTTCAAAAAGATCCAAGTGTAATAGTTGATATGGCTTTTTGATTGAAGTTTTTATTTTACTTTTGAATGATGTTCTCTTTTGCTTTTCTTTTTGACAGGAATTGTAACGCCCCCAAATTCGGGGTCAAAGGATTTGGTCGTCACTATGAAACCTCAATCCAAATCAACCTGTTAAATCAAAATGCAAATGCCAGCGGAAGATATTTAGCATCTATGAACCCAAACTAATCCAAGATCTTTTCAGGTTACAGTTCTAGAAACAAGACATCCAAATTCCATAAATAAATTTTCACTTTATTTTACGACTCTTTTCAACAAATTTCAATTCAAAACTAACTCGCTAGTATAACTTCGAAAAGAAGTATACTAGGCCCAACTATAAAATAATACAAGTATAATATAATAAAATATAAACAACTTTACACAGTAAAACTTACACTAGTCCGCAAACTCTGGACCAACCACCTCCCAAAAGCTTCTTCTTTGCATTCTCAAATTACGCGGCTAAACAGCGCAAGCTAATCCTCACCGGAGGTTAAATTTTGAAAACAGGCAAGTATGAGCGGAAGAAATGCTCAGCAAGTTCATTATAGTATATATAGGGTCTTTTTGATATAAAACCGATATCTGCAATAACGCAGATCATTTTAAAATCATAATTGTTGAAACAGAAAATTTATTAAAGGAACCCCATAATTGATTCCTCCACACTATTCAAAATTCTTTTTGATATTTTCGAGCAAAATGCTTCAGCAATACTTTGAATATTGACGAGAAAAAATTCGTAAAATAGTGTTTACGGAAATATCGTAAACAACACTAACAAGAAGCAATGATTATGGAATGAATCATGAACTTTATTCAAAATTGAACTCTTGATATTAATACTCATTTTGTTGTCATATCAAATTAGATATCAATACGAACTTTGAAGCTCCCAACATCCCATACGGAAGTCAACATCAATCATCTATACTATTACCACCTTTGATATTTAACAATAGAGTAAGTATCAGCATAAATCAGAAACTGAATAAAAACCGCATTTCACCTTTAATCCAAAACAAAAATAGTTGATAAATCATTTATTCTATGATTATCAAAACAATTTAGAAAACACAGTTTAGATTGGAACCAATTATATTTCATGTTGTTCCTGATGATCAGTCACGAAACAGCGCGGTATCCCGCAGCCATACCGCAAATATAGGTACTACCCGTATCCCGCAACCATACGGTACCTATAGGGCGCCAGAAAAGGCATATATTCGCCTTGAAAGATATTATAGCTGGACCGATATCTCGATCACCTACGCTGCAACCAGTAACCAGTCCAATCTTAAAAACCTTTTTATTGAAAAAGGAGCCGAATCAATCGACATCCTAAATAATTTTTATTCCCCCATTCACTTGGGCAGAAATACTCGCAACAAAATCATCTTTCTCAAAATCCAAAACATTTATAAATCTAGTAATTTGATAAGTAAAATCATTTAGCTATTCTGAACATAGAATACCAGAGAGTACTTGCATAATAAGCATTTAATTCAGCGATATGTAAAACATTTATTTATTCCGAACTGAGAATAGGGAAAGCAATACTTGCATAAGAAGATTTAAAATAAATATCACTTGAACAATAAGTGATGATAGGGATACTTGCCTTGGGTTTTTTTAGCAGTTAGTCACACTCGTATAAACGCAATTATCTCAGTCTGGCTTCCCAAGGCATCACCGTCTTTTACTTCGCTAAATCTCTGATCTGCTACTCTTGCAGTGCTGTAACCCAATATTCCATTATATTCAACTCTAGTCTTCATCCATACCATCTGGTCTTGATCTTCTTGAAAGACTCGCATTTATAATTAAAAGATCACACTTTAATCGTCTAAACAATAATTACTCGACGAACTGCTCGTTAACACCCTATTTTCTACCCATACGATAGCCCGCACATAATTAAAACAGTCAAACACAAGACCCTTGACCCACGTACACACGTAATTCACATAGCACATAAGCACATAACTCACGTATCACATGATTCATATCAGATATGCCTCGGTTCGGTGTTTGTTTTCGAAAAGTACATATACTCGTTGTTTTGAAAATAGTAGGGTGACTGATTATTTATCAAATATCATGTCACAACATATAATTAGGTTTCGTATAATATAATTATATATTGTTGTTCGACGTCTCCGATAATTATAGGTTATGTTCCCGTATTTTCGGGATTAATTTCCCGAAAATCGGGTAGCATCTCCTTTGTTTATCGGCCTACCCGTCGAATCAATTCGACATCAAATCACAACAACCAATCATAATTCACAACAACAGATCACCATTCAAAATCTCAATTCATCAATTAATTCCACTAATATCATATCCAAAATCCATTTCCTAAATCCCAACAACCGATTCAACTAAGTTATTATTATTAGCGTTTTTATTTATTTTAAAATATTAGGACTCAGATATACATCATCATCGTCCACCATCCGCTCGTCGAAATTCATCGTGGACGGCGGTAAAATCCGCGGGTACCCGATTAATTGGGGTTTCGAACGCTAAATTCTACCGATTAAAATTCTGAATAATTACAATAAATAATCAAATAATCATCAAAATTTTTATTAAATTAATTTCATAGTTCGAGCAAGCACTTCGAATAACCTAAAAAAATCAGGCTTCGAATTAAACACAGGGAATCAGCATAACCGAGAACAAAACAATCTGCACAACATGGGACAGCTAACGCGCACATGCGCTACCAGAAAGACACAGGGTCGCCTCGCCGGAATTAAACCGGCGGCAACCAGAAGGACAGAGTAACGAAAGGAGAAAAACAACAATACTAACGATTACTAACTACCACACATACATATAAACATATATGTATACATAACAATCAGCAAAATGGAGTAACACCTACCGGAGCAATCAACACGGCGACGAGTAGCAACCGGAAAAAGAGGGAAATGACAAGAAGGGCAGTAAACGAGGGAAGGGAAGGAGAATAACAGGGGAAGAACACAGAGAAATCACAGGGAAGAAGACTCCGAACCGCGGGATTAAAACCCGAGAGCGAGACTAAAGCACAGGGATGGTGTTCGTGTGTGTATTTATGGTATTTTGTTATTTATTTTTATTTTATTTGTTTTCAATCCAATCACAGTCTGCCATGTTGCTTGCTGGTTAACAAGAAGGAAACACGTGTCCCATTACTAATTGCAGCCCGGTTTTTATTCCGCGTTTCGATATATACGAACCATGGTGCTCTTAAAATTGTTTCAGAAAATTACGAGAATAGTCGTAAAATATCAGAAATATCCCGAAGTAAATAAAAATGTAGTTTTCATAATTTTAAAATAATTTCTGAAATACAATCTATACCCGCTTTTAGCGAATAAACGAAACATCGCGTGGGTGAGATTAATCCCGAAAATTCTCAAAGTAATTTTAAAATTCTCGGAATATTCCAAACTTAAATATTTATCTCCTATTTGAACTCTTCTATTGACTCGTCGCCCAATTCTGGACACTTCTTCATGTTCCAAGGATATCGATAATCTTCATTGTCGTCGAATCGTAGTCTCGGAAGATTCCACAATAGAAGTTTGCAGCTTCCCGGAGTTCCATTCAGCTGAACACAACCATCTCGAACGAATGCGCCTACCTTAACTTACTCATTGGTACTATATCCAATAGTCCAACAGGAACTCGATATGAGCTCAAACATCCTCACATATCTATACACACTCCTACACACTCTCGTTTCTAGTTTACTATAACCTCAGTTCTGATACCAACCTATAACGCCCCCAAATCCGGGGTCAAAGGATTTGGTCGTCACTATGAAACCTCAATCCGAATCAACCTGTTAAATCAAAATGCAAATGCCAGCGGAAGATATTTAACATCTATGACCTCAAACTAATCTAAGATCTTTTCAGGTTATAGTTCTAGAAACAAGATATCCAAATTCCACAAATAAATTTTCACTTTCTTTTACGACTCTTTTTAACAAATTTCAATTCAAAACTAACCCGCTAGTATAACTTTGAAAAGAAGTATACCAGGCCCAACTATAAAATAATACAAGTATAATATAATCAAATATAAATAACTTTACACAGTAAAACTTAACCTAGTCCGCAAACCTTGGACCAACCACCTCCCAAAAGCTTCTTCTTTGCTTCCTCGAATTACACGGCTAAACAGCGCAAGCTAATCCTTACTGGAGGTTAAATTTTGAAAACAGGCAAGTATGAGCGGAAGAAATGCTCAGCAAGTTCATTATAGTATATATAGGGTCTTTTTGATATAAAACTAACATCTGCAATAGCGCTGATCATTTTAAAATCATAATTGTTGAAACAGAAAATTTATTAAAGGAAGCCCAGAATTGATTCCTCCTTGGTATTCAAAATTCTTTTTGATATTTTCGAGCAAAATGCTTCAGCAATACTTTGACTCTTGACGAGAATAAAACTCGTAAAACAGTGTTGTTAGGTCCCAATGTGTTTGTAGAAGGGGGGGATGAATACAAACAGTACCGAATAATCGAATTAAATGCTGAATAAAAAATGTGAAACAAAATTCAAGTTAAATAAAAATATTATTAAACTTGAAAGGTGTTACAACAACTGTATCGATTACAAGGAATTAATCTCAAATTAATTATCACAAATTTAGAATAAATTCGACATGAACTTTTTCTATTTTTGCAAAAATTAGAATCAAATGCTAAACGCGATTTGAGATTAAGTTCTAGGGATTTTGATCCGCTAGATTGTTACACAAGAACAAGATAAAGATTTCTAGTTGATTGGATTTAACTTTACAATCTAGAAATTTAATCTTGAAGTATGCAGATGAAAATGAAATATTTGCTGCGGCTGCTGTGTTCTTGTTTTTTTGACTTGTGTATTGGATGATTGAATGTGTTCTGCTTCTGCTGCTTTTTAAACAATCCACCGAATAGAAAATAGCTGGTATGACAATCCTTTTGAACTAGCAAGACTTTCGGTAGGACTATCCATTTCCAGTAGAACTTTCGGCAAGACTATTGTTAGAACTAGCAAGACAATCAGAATGAACTAGCAAGACAATCCTCCACCCAGTGTAACTTTCGGTGAGACTATTATTTGTACTAGCATGACTTTCGGTATGACTATTGATTGTCATACCGATTGTCATATTAGTACAATCAGATTTGTCTTGCTGAATTTAAATGAATTTTAATCCAATTTAAATTCTGAAAATCCTTAATATTAATTCTGAATTAATTAATCAATTAATTCAATTAATCAATAAATTAATCTTTGCAGATATAATTTATTTTCTTAATTAAATTATATGACTTAATTAATTAATAGAGAATTAATACTAACCTTGAGCAACAACCATTCTTCTGAAAATCTTTTGAAAATCACTGTCAATTATGAATCAATTCCACCACTTCAATGTTGACACTCGATGTACTGTGTGGTTCATGAGTGACTAACTTCCGTGACGTTTCTTCATGTCTTGACTTTGATACTTTTGATTTTCTTCAGACTAAATCCTTGTAATTAATGATACACTGACGAGATCTCTGTCACTTGATTAAATCCACGATCTTGATTTATATCACTGAGGCATGATCAATTTCTTGAACTTCTTCCAGTGAATTAATTCCTCAAGTCTGTAGATGAACCTTGTCTCTGAATCCTTTGACAGATATTATTCTGTGAGATCTCTTTTGACGGTAGATCCACTATTTACTTATTACATTCTTATTTGAGTTGAGTTGAATCCTCGAATATACAAATAGGCTATGACATATGACTTACAATCTCCCCCTATTTGTTTGTTAGAAAATAACACACAAATACCTAGAGGATAACTCAACTAACAAATAAGAAAAAGATATAAACAGAAATGCAAAGTAAATAGTAGAAAAGTTCTGGACTACATTTAACATTTTCCAGATTCCAAGTAGATGTTCCTCTAGACTGAACATATCTTCAAGTAGTTCCATCTTCATTTGTACAACCACATTTCCTGTTGAGAAGCTCATATCTCTCTTGCTTCTCCCCCTATGAGAATCAACTGATTAAAGAAGATCACCTTCGTTTACCACCTCTCCCGTACAATAGGATCCGCAGATAAAAGCCAATGGTACTCCCCTTTTGAAAACAGCTTCTTCCCTTACTAGAAAATCACCTTGTGTTTACCACCTCTCTCGTATAATAGGATCCGTAGTTACAAACAACAATGGTGTGGTGTAGTGTACATGTAGGATCTTTTTCTTCCTCCCTGCTATTTCTCCCCCTTAGTTGAGGAATCCTCCAAACTATTACTTAAGCTTTTATCTCCCCCTTAAAGAAGGAATGTATGCCGTCGTCTGAAGGAGTTCTCATATTTCACTTGGTTGGAAAAGCAATAACAAGTGTTTCTCTTTCTTCCTCACTGTGAGTGTGTGATTCTGTTTTAGTGTACCTCACATGTGTTTCACTCTTCTCTCCACTCGTGTTTACACTCATTCTCACAAGTGTATCACTCTTCTCTCATAGCTCCATAATCCAGCTGTACCTGCAAGGAAAATCACCTTAGCCATCCTTAAGGAGGTCACAGGTGGTGCAATGGGAGTTCAGAAATATCGTAAACAACACTAACAAGAAGCAATGATTATGGAATGAATCATGTACTTTATTCAAAATCAAATTCTTGATATTAATACTCATTTTGTTGTCATATCAAATTAGATATCAATACGAACTTTGATGCTCACAACATCCTATACTGAAGTCAACATCAATCATCTATACTAATACCACCTTTGATATTTAACAACAAAATAAGTATCAACATAAATCAGAAACTGAATAAAAACCGCATTTCACCTTTAATCCAAAACAAAAACAGTTGATAAATCATTTATTCTATGATTATCAAAACAATTTAGAAAACACAGTTTAGATTGGAACCATTTATATTTCATGATGTTCCTGATGATCAATCACGAAACAGCACCGGTATCCCGCAGCCATACGGTACCTATAGGGTGCCATAAAAGGCATATATTCGCCTTGAAAGATATTACAGCTGGATCGATATCTCGATCACCTACGCTGTAACCCGTAACCAGTCCAATCTTAGAAACCTTTTTATTGAAAAAGGAGCCAAATCAATCGACATCCTAAATAATTTTTATTCCCCCATTCATTTGGGTAGAAATACTCGGAACAAAATCATCTTTCTCAAGATTCAAAACATTTATAAATCCAGTAATTTGATAAGTAAAATCACTTAGCTATTCTGAACATAGAATAGCAGAGAGTACTTGTATAATAAGCATTTAATTCAGCGATATGTAAAACATTTATTTATTCCTAACTGAGAATAGGGAAAGCAATACTTGCATAAGAAGATTTAAAATAAATATCACTTGAATGATAAGTGATGATAGGGATACTTGCCTTTGGGTTTTTTAGCAGTTAGTCATACTCATATAAACGCAATTATCTCAGCCTAGCTTCTCAAGGCATCACAGTCTTTTACTTCGCTAAATCTCTGATATGCTGCTCATGTAGTGCTGCAACCCAATATTCCATTATATTCAACTATAGTCTTCATCCATACCATCTAGTTTTGATCTTCTTGAAAGACTCGCATCTATAATAATAGATCACAATTTAATCGTCTAAACGATAATTACTCGACGAACTGCGCGTCAACACCCTATTTTTTACCCATACGATAGCCCGCACATAATTAAAACAGTCAAACACAAGACCCTTGACCCACGTACACACGTAATTCACATAACACATAAGCACATAACTCACGTATCACATAATTCATATCACATATACCTCGGTTCGGTGTTTGTTTTCGGAAAGTACATATACTCGTTGTTTTGAAAATAGTAGGGTCATTGATTATTTATCAAATATCGTGTCACAACATATAATTAGGTTTTGTATAATATAATTATATTGTTGTTCGACGTCTCCGATAATTATAGGTTATGTTCCCGTATTTTCGGGATTAATTTCCCGCAAATCGGGCAGCGTCTCCTTTGTTTATCGGCCTACCCGTCGAATCAATTCGACGTCAAATCATAACAACAATCCAATCATAACAACCAATCACAATTCACAATAACAGATCACCATTCAAAATCTCAATTCAACAATTAATTCCACTAATATCACAACCAAAATCCATTTCCGAAATACCAACAACCGATTCAACTTAAGTTATTATTATTCGCATTTTTAATTTATTTTAAAATATTAGGACTCAGATATACATCATTATCGTCCACCGTCCGCTCGTCGAAATTCATCGCAGATGGCGGTAAAATCCGCGGGTACCCGGTTAATTCGGGTTTCCAACGCTAAATTCTACCGATTAAAATTCTGAATAATTATAATAAATAATCAAATAATCATCGAAATTTTTATTCAATTAATTCATAGTTCGAGCAAGCACTTCGAATAACCTAAAAAATCAGGCTTCGAATTAAACACAGGGAATCAACACAACCGAGAACAAAACAATCTGCACAACATGGGACAGACAATGCGCACACTCGCTACCGAAAAGACACTGGGTCGCCTCGCCGGAATTAAACCGACGGCAACTATAACGACTCGTATATCTTTATATTTAATTAAAGTGTAATTATGGAATTATTAAATGAATAATATATGTGTATAGCTTCTGTCAGCTATGTATTGTTTTACTTTTATCTATGTGTATGTGATTATTGGTGTATGGAATTGAATTGCGTGGTTAATTAATGAATTGTATGATTTTGTACCGTTGTTAAAAATGGTGTTAGTGCATTGTATTTCCATAAGTACTTGGATTGTCTCTAAAATTATTTTTATGACTTTATAATTTTAATAATTATTTTTAGAACTTTATAAAATTGAGAAATCGATATTTCATTAATTATTTATTTTAAATGATTTTCTGAGTGTGTTTAATGGTAAAATCCATATTTAATTATGAAAATCTTCGAAAATTTTGAAACTTATATCTTATTAAGTTCGTATTATTCTGAGAATTTTAAAATTATTTTAGGAATTTTCGTAGTTAGTTTCACCCGAGCGTTGATTCGTGTAATTGATAAAAGCGGGTACAAATTGCATTTCAAAAATTGTTTTAAAATAGCGAGATTTATGTTTTTAGTAATTGCAGGATATTTATAATATTTTAAAACTAATTCCGTAATTATTGGAGAATGTTTTATTCGCACTTCCGTCCGATAATTCTGAATTTCGGGGTAAATCAGACCCTTAAATACTCATATTTATCATGAAAGCCACGTGTCAGTTTCTAATTAGTTAATGGGACACCTGTCACTTTATCCTTACACACCTGTTGAACAAGAAAATAATAACAAAAAAAAGAAAAAAAGAAAGAAACTCATTACCCCCCCTTCTTCTTCACCCCTGTTCTTTATTTCCTTCGTCTCTTGTCTCTTTGTCTCGGCTTTCTGCTAAGCTCAATCAGTTTCTTTTCTTTCTTTCCTCTCCTTTCTCGTGTGCTCTGAGGTTCTCGGTATTAGTCAAAGGACTCAAGAAGTGATATCGAACTAAAGATAATCTAGTGATCAGTTGACAAGCACAGCGAGGTTCCTAAGCGAAGGACCTGGGCGTTGAAGTCGGATCCAGGATAATTTGATAGTAAGGCGATAAAGCCAAGTGTCCAAGTTAGTCCAAGGTCGATCGGTAATAGTGGTAAAGCTCTGCAAGGCAAGTACCCCTGACCATTCTTTTATGGTTCAGTATATGTGAATAACTAAATATTTTACTTTCGTAATGGAACAAAAACGTTTTAAGTTACGTATCCCCCGTATTTGAAAATGTTGTTTAAAATTATGTTTGGGGAAAAGTAACTTCTGAAAACACCTATCTCTAAATGTAAATTAAATGAAAAGAGGTTTTGAATAGTGTGCTGTGAAGGAATTGATTTTGAAAAGAGATAGGTAAAAGTGATGATTTTAAAACTGGATAAAACGAATCAGATATTGGATAACGTTGCGTAAGTAGCTAATTCGGTTGCGCGCATTACATAACCGATTAGTCCAACATAGATAATCAGAGACCTAGCTAGTCTCTGCGGATCCGGTGATTTTATGTGAAAGCCCGATCAGCTTTCCTAGACATTTTGTGTGATAGCCCGGCCAACTATCCTAGATAATTTGTGTGGAGGCCTGATCAGTCGTCCCTAGATAACATCCAATACATATCTGATTATGATTTTATGATTCCAGTAATGGAACAAATGGCTTTGGGTCCCCGTAACGGGACAGATGGTTTTATGGTTCCTATAATGGAACAGAAGGTTTATAAATGAAAATAGCATGCTAAAAAAATTGAACTATGGTTTTTATACACAGCACACGACTGTTGATCTTATTTTACAGAGCATGCTAGTTTTGATATCCAGTTTATACCTGATTTACATGTTTCTGGCAAGTTATAAATTATGTTCCTATAACTGCAGTACTTTAAACTGTTATTACTTGTTATTCATATAGCGGTGCTGCTGAGAAAGCAATTGCTCACCCTTGCAGAATATTTTATATGTATTGCAGATGCCTAGGAGATTCTCGCGTGGTAGTTAGGGCAGGGTTCCAATTCCCTTCGTGTCAGACTCCTCTGAGCTGGTTGTGTTGGACCAAGGGTGGTCTGTTGAGTTGCTGTGTTAAGTTAGCTGCGTCAGGACGATTGTCGTAAGTCGGTTCGTGTTAGTTGTAACCTAAATCATACTTAAACCTGGAAAAGGTCTTGGTAAAGGGGTCGTAGTTATGTATTATTAATGATTTAGATTAATATATGATTGTTATGATTGTTGTTGATGACGTCAACTCCTAACCCCGGGGTTGAGGCCGTCACAGTTGGTATCAGAGCTACAGGTTTGAGTCCTTGATTTAGGTTATGGGTAGAGTCAAAAGAGTGAAGAAAGTTTTATATATAGATGTAAGTCAGCAACTTAATCAGAGGAGCGATTCTATGAGTTTAGTCAGGGGTTTCAGAAGCGTAACCCTGACGTTTGTTGAGGTTGACTGGAACTGCCCTAACCTAGAGTACGTCTTCTTTGTATATGTATTATTAGTAACGTTCGATAGAGATTTCTAGTTTTTCCTCGAGTCTGATTGCGAAGATTCAGCATTGAGCGGGTTCTTGTTGGGTTAGCTGAGAAGACGCCCCCGTTATTTCAAAATATCACATTTTTTGTATCAAGGAATGTTATTGGACTGATTATGTGATCTTGATGAGTTTGGATAGCATGATAATAGTTAGGGGCTGTTATGACGACTAAGTTTGGTAGTGAATGTGGATTAGAACGGGAGGTGATATCTTTGAACTCTTTTATTTCCTTCCTTGAAATGTATTTTTTTCTCCAGAATAATTGTTTCTTATTCTATAAGTTGTTTATCTTTTTTGTGAGAAGTTGTGAACCCGAGGTAAGCTACTTAGGGTCTTGTTGATCTCCTTATAAATCAGATTCTTTCTTTTCTATCTTTTCCTTGGTGACTTTTCGGTTGATTGGGGCAAACAATGCATATGAATTGACCATTTGTCTTTGTGACAAAAGGGTCTGGTGGGACGCCACCGAGTTATGTGTTGTGACCGTATGGTACTAAGACTGGCCATCTTATGTACTTGTATGGTTGCTCTCAGTCATACCTATGTCTTCTTCTTTTGTCCTCCCCATATCATTGATTCTTTGATTTTGAAATTTCATTTGAAGTCCCGAGGCAGTGGATTGTTGGTAGCCTTTATGATTAGACAGTCTTGGTCATCGAAAGTAGTTAAGAGTTGACTGTTTGGAAGAAATATAAGATGTACCTTGGATTGCTAGTTATCCCAGAAATGATAATAGTATAGAGGATTTATGATTCGATATTGAAGGTTGCGGTTTTAGAGAAGTTAAACCGCGGAAGATGGGTCAATTATAAGAGATAAGAAGTCGCCTTGGGAAGAATGGGTGATTGAACCTCAGGCTAGTGCGTTAGCCAAGTCTATGATTCTTAAGATTAATTTAACTTATTAGTTTACCTTTTTCGGGTGGTACCTAGGATAGCCCGTCTAGCTTTGTGGTATATAAAATTTGTTAATGTTGTAGTTTATTGGTACTAAAAGGTTGCTCGTTTGTTGTTGTATTGAGAAAGCACACCATAATGTTTAGTACCTTTATATTCCATTTTTCTACGCTGTTGTTGATTCTGCTACTGTTATCGTTGTTATTGTTGCTAGTGTTGCTGATCTAGATATCTTTTATAAATGGAACCTGAGGATAGGGACATGGGTGCTTTAATTGGGCAGCATTTTCCTGACACAGGAGCACCGTTTGAACGGTGATATTTTGTTATACATTCTCATTATGTTTTGAATAAATTCCCTGTTATATTTCAGGAAAATGCCACCAAAGAAAGCTATCCAGTCTAAAGAAAATAGTAGTACTTTGGCGGAGGTTCCAGTTATAAATGAAATTCTAGACTTGTTGCGCCAGCAGCAACAACAACAGTTGCAGTTAATCCAACAGATTCAGCAGCAACAACATCAACAAGGAAAGCTAAACCAAACTACTAGTTTTAAATCCTTTCAGTCTGTTAAGCCCCCAGAGTTCAAAGGCGAAGTGGATCCTGTTATTGCCATAAATTGGCTGAAGGAAATGGACAAGGCATTTACCCTCACGCAAGTAAATAATGATCTTAAGACTGACTATGCGAGTTACTTTCTTAAGAATGAAGCAAATTATTGGTGGGAATCCACTCGAGTGTTGGAAGGAGAAGGCCCTGTTTCTTGGGCAAGATTTACAGAATTATTCTTGAAAAAGTATTTTCCCGATGGTTTAAGGAGTCAGTTGGAAGTTGAGTTTCTAGAGCTGAAACAAGGTGAGAGAAGTGTGCTGGAGTATGAGGCCAAGTTTACAGAACTGGCTCGATTAGTTCCTGAGTATGTAAGTACGGAGATTCAGAAAGCAAGGAGGCTTCAGCAAGGGTTGAAGCCTGAGATTCGTAGAGGAGTTGTGGCACTGGAACTTAAGACATACTCCTCTATGGTTCAGGCCGCCCTGGTAATGGAAAGTGACCAGAAGTTGGCTGTTAAGGAAGAAAGTGATAAGAAAAGAAAGTCAGAACGTGTTAAAGACAAGGTAGACCAAGGAGAGTCCAGTGAGGAATTTGAGAATCGGTTTGGCCAAAACAGGAGTAAGAGATTCCGGAGACAAAGTTTATTTCGGACTAGGTCTAGTGCTACTTCAGTTGCTTCCACTCCAACTCAGTCAGTTAAGTCAGCAGTGTATTGTAAGTCCTGTGACAGGAGACACAGTGGTTCGTGTAAAAAGAATGTGCAATGTTTTAAGTGTGGACATAAGGGTCATTATGCCTCGGAATGTAATCCAGAAAATCCAGGAGTTACATGTTATAATTATGGAAAAGTTAGGCATATTGCAAGGAGTTGTAGAATAGTTACTTAAGATACTATATCCCAAGGGCCAACATCCAGCACAGCTAGAGGCAGAACTTCTAAAAGGACCAGGAGATCGAGCATTTAGAACTTGGATATAGTTGCACCTGATTTGCCACCCTTCGAGCTAGAAGAGTTTGATGTGATTTTAGGATTGAGTTGGTTGTCCTGTAGTAAGGTAAGGAGCGGTAGCCAATAGTAAGGTAAGTTTCTGGATGCAGAAGTAATATAGGGAATTCTTCCAATCATGCAAGAAAAGAAATGATAAGCTAAGGACATAAAGTAGATCCACCATCTGTAAAGATACGAAGAAGAGAATACTTAAGCTGGAGGAATTTTGAGTAATAAATAAATGTCCTGGAATGTCTGAAGGTCAGTGGAATGAAATACTTAGTGCGATAATTGTGAAAGTGATTGAAAGGAAAGTGAGTGTAATAGATAGAGACCCTGAAATGCACCAGTGATGTTGCTGGCAAGAAGAATGAAATTATGAGATTGTGTACTAATTATCGGGAGTTTAACAGAATGATAAATAAGAGTAGGTAACCTCTGTAAAGGATTGGTTACTTATGTGACCTAATTCAAGGAGTGTGTGATTTTTACGAGATTGATTTAAGATACAGCCTAAGGGCATGTTCAAGATTGCAATTAGGATGGGTTATGAGCGTTGCAAGGCTGGTGATATCATGTGGAGTGACAAGTGTGTGAGTCGTCTATAAGGATTTAAAGAACATAGTGTATAAAGAGTACTTGGATAAGCAAATTGTATTTATTTATAACATCCTCGCCCATCTAAGGGTTAAGGAAGACTATGTTGAACACTTAAAGAAATGTCTGCGAAAGGTTGAAAAGTAGCAATCGAATACTAAGCTTCAAAAGTATAAGAATTTTGATCAGAATTGATTATGAGCCATGGTTATTAAAGTGACTCCCCATCAAGAAGGATCCTTTCAGGGATAAATGTCTTGAGTGGAAAAGAAAATTGAATATTATTAAGATTATTGAAGAGTTAGCGGGAGAATGGAAGAAGTTAGGAATTGAAGATTTAGGTACACGGAAGTAATGGAGAGTAAGTGTATGAGATCACTTTTCAATTAGAAGGAATGGGAAGAATCAAGCAGTGTTAAAAAGAAGTTGTGAACCAGGAATTGAACATGACTAAGATTCCGAGGAAATTGAAAAGAGTAAAAGTTAGAGTTCGAATACCGAAAGGTGATAAAATTTGAATATATGAATTTACTATCTAGCTGGACGAATGAGAATGAGTAAGAAGTGCTTGAATGTTGGAATTAAATTGAAAATCAGTATTAGCTCTCATCTTTAGATGAAGGGTTAAAATAAGAAGGTGATGCGGACAATATAAGATATGTGGAAAGTATGTATGATGGGTTTAAAAAGGGGAACTGCGGTAATTACCTACCCTAGATTGATTTTTTTTTTATGATAATAGTTACCCTGTTAGTAATAAAATACTACTTTGCGAAGTGTTTTGTGGACACAAGTATGATTCCTCCCTCTATTGAGAGAAAGTGGGAGTAGAGATATTGTTAAGTTCTAGATTAATTCGGTACATTCATAGTGTGGTGGTGTTAACTCAGGAAAGAGTTGAAACAGCTCGTGATATACAAAGAGAGAAAGCGGATTCGCATCGAGAGAATATGAATACCTAGAATGAGGATCGGGGTATAGGTGAAAGTTTTACCCTAATAGAGATTGGTTAAGTTGAGCAGAAGGGACAAGTTAAGTCCTTAATATAGTGAATCATTTGAGGTATTGATAAATATAGGTATAGTTGCCATGAGTTGACGTGGCTGCTACAGTTGCAGTATATATATATAATGTGTCTTGCATATCAATATTAAGGTGCTATGTATCTGATTTGGATCAAATTATTGATTAGGAGCCAATGTGCTCTTATCCAAACCCTAGATCGTTGAGAGCGAGTCCTTAGTAATGAATTTATGTCTATAGTAAGTATGCCTTGAATAAATCCTTGAGTCGAAGAGGTTATCTGGAAGTTAGAGTAGAGGTTGCTTGACAAATATCCTCACTTATTTAGTTAAGTCAGATTCTGAGGACATAATATTTTGAAGGGGGAAAGAATATAACGACTCGTATATTTTTATATTTAATTAAAGTGTAATTATGGAATTATTAAATGAATAATATATGTGTATAACTTCTGTCAGCTATGTATTGTTTTACTTTTATCTATGTGTATGTGATTATTGGTGTATGGAATTCAATTGTGTGGTTAATTAACGAATTGTATGATTTTGTACCATTGTTAAAAATGGTGTTATTGCATTGTATTTCCATAAGTACTTGGATTGTCTCTAAAATTATTTTTATGACTTTATAATTTCAATAATTGTTTTTAGAACTTTATAAAATTGAGAAATTGATATTTCATTAATTATTTATTTTTAAATGATTTTCTTAGTGTATTTAATGGTAAAATCCATATTTAATTATAAAAATCTTCGAAAATTATGAAACTTATATCTTATTAAGTTCGTATTATTCTGAGAATTTTAAAATTATTTTGGGAATTTTCAGAGTTAGTTTCACCCATGCGTTGATTCTTGTAATTGATAAAAGCGGGTACAAATTGCATTTCAAAAATTATTTTAAAATAGCGAAATTTATGTCTTTAGTAATTGCAGGATATTTATAATATTTTAAAACTAATTCCGTAATTATTGGAGATTGTTTTATTCGCACCTCCGTCCGATAATTCTGAATTTCGGGGTAAATCAGACCCTTAAATACTCATATTTATCATGAAAGCCACGTGTCAGTTTCTAATTAGTTAATGGGACACCTGTCACTTTCTCCTTGCACACCTGTTGAACAAGAAAATAATAACAAAAAAAAAGAAAAAAAGAAAGAAACCCATTATCCCCCCTTCTTCTTCACCCCTGTTCTTTATTTCCTTCGTCTCTTGTCTCTTTATCTCGGCTTTCTGCTAAGCTCAATCAGTTTCTTTTCTTTCTTTCCTCTCCTTGCCAGTGTGCTCTGAGGTTCTCGGTATTAGTCAAAGGACTCAAGAAGTGATATCGAACTAAAGATAATCTAGTGATCAGTTGACAAGCGCAGCGAGGTTCCTAAGCGAAGGACCTGAGCGTTGAAGTCGGATCCAGGATAATCGGATAGTAAGGCGATAAAGCTAAGTGTCCAAGTTAGTCCAAGGTCGATCGGTAATAGTGGTAAAGCTCTGCAAGGCAAATACCCCTGACCATTCTTTTGTGGTTCTTTTATGGTTCAGTATATGTGAATAACAAAATATTTTACTTTCGTAATGGAACAGAAACGTTTTAAGTTACGTATCCCCCGTATTTGAAAATGTTGTTTAAAATTATGTTTGGGGAAAAGTAACTTCTGAAAATACCTATCTCTAAATGTAATTTAAATGAAAAGAGGTTTTGAATAGTGTGTTGTGAAGGAATTGATTTTGAAAAGAGATAGGTAAAAATGATGATTTTGAAACTGGATAAAATGAATCAGATATTGGATAACGTTGCGTAAGTAGCTAATTCGGTTGCGTGCATTACATAACCGATTAGTCCAGCATAGATAATCAGAGACCTAGCTAGTCTCTGCGGATCCGGTGATTTTGTGTGAAAGCCCGATCAGCTTTCCTAGACATTTTGTGTGATAGCCCGACCAACTATCCTAGATAATTTGTGTGGAGGCCTGATCAGCCGTCCCTAGATAACATCCAATACATATCTGATTGTGATTTTGTGATTCCAGTAATGGAACAAATGGCTTTGGGTCCCGGTAACGGGAAAGATGGTTTTATGGGTCCTATAATGGAACAGAAGGTTTATAAATGAAAATAGCATGCTAAAAAAATTGAACTATGGTTTTTATGCACAGCACACGAGTGTTGATCTTGTTTTACAGAGCATGCTAGTTTTGATATCCAGTTTATACCTGATTTACATGTTTCTGGCAAGTTATAAATTATGTTCCTATAACTGCAGTACTTTAAACTGTTATTACTTGTTATTCATATAGCGGTGCTGCTGAGCAAGAAATTGCTCAACCTTGCAGAATATTTTATATGTATTGCAGATGCCTAGGAGATTCTCGCGTGGTAGTCAGGGCAGGGTTCCAGTTCCCTTCGTGTCAGACTCCTCTGAGCTGGTTGTGTTGGACCAAGGGTGGTCTGTTGAGTTGCAGTGTTAAGTTAGCTGCATCAGGACAATTGTCGTAAGTCGGTTCGTGTTAGTTGTAACCTAAATCATACTTAAACCTGGAAAAGGTCTTGGTAAAGGGGTCGTAGTTATGTATTATTAATGATTTAGATTAATATATGATTGTTATGATTGTTGTTGATGACGTCAACTCCTGACCCCGGGGTTGAGGCCGTCACAGCAACCAGAAGGACAGAGTAACGAAAGGAAAAAAACAATAGTACTAACGGTTACTAACTACCACACATACATATAAACATATATGTGTACATAACAATCAACAAAATGGAGTAACACCTACCGGAGCAATCAACACTGCGACGAGTAGCAACCGGAAAAAAAGGGAAATGACGGGAAGGGCAGTAAACGAGGGAAGGGAAGGAGAATAACAGGGGAAGAACTCAGAGAAATCACAGGGAAGAAGACTCTGACCCGCGGGATTAAAACCCGAGAGAGAGATTAAAGCACATGGACGGTGTTCGTTTATGTATTTCTGGTGTTTTGTTATTTATTTTTATTTTATTTTTTTTTCAATCCAATCACAGCCTGCCACGTTGCTTGCTGGTTAACAGGAAGGAAACACGTGTCCCATTACTGACTGCAGCCCGGTTTTTAGTCCGCATTTGAATATATACGAACCATGGTGCTCTTAAAATTGTTTCATAAAATTACGAGAATAGTCGTAAAATATCAGAAATATCCCGAAGTAAATAAAAACATAGTTTTCATAATTTTAAAACAATTTCTGAAATGTAATTTATACCCGCTTTTAGCGAATAAATGAAATATCGCGCGAGTGAGATTAATCCCGAAAATTCCCAAAGTAATTTTAAAATCCTCGGAATATTCCAAACTTAAATAAATACTATTTTCATAATTTTTTGAATAATTCTGGAATTAAATACTAATTTTATAATTAAATGAAATCAGAAAATCATTAAAAGATAATTATACAATAAAATACTGATTTCTAAATTTTATAAACTCCTAAAAATAATAAATAAAATTATAAAATAATAAAAATAATTTTAGAACAATTTTAGCATTTATAAGAATAAATATTCAATAAAATTACTTTAAAAGTAAATTGAATTCATACAGCTCGATAATTAATTATACAATAAGGTTCGTATCCAACAATTTCCCAAAATTAACAATAAAGTAATACACAGCTAACAGAACCATCACATATTTCATTTATCTAATAATTCGATAATTATATTTATATATCGGATCCGAAAATAGGTTAATTAGCCGCTAAGTAACTATATAACGATACAATTTTAATACCAGATTTGGATAATTATTAAAACAGGGCCTCTTATAAAACACTTTATACAAAAATAAGGTAATAATACCTCGCCTTTTGAGAATACGAGTTTTGTTGTTTCATCAAAACGATTATCGTATCGAAAATTTTGCGCCGGGACGCGTACAAGTCAAACCGTAATCTGGATCGAAAAATTTAAAACACGGTAAATGTCCAGAATTACCAAATTAGGTTAGGAAAGAGTTTTAAGAAGAGTTTCGGGTTGTAAAAATGCAAAAACGGTTGAGGTTGGACGATTCCCGGCTTTATAAAATATTTTTATAATTAGTCAGAAAATAATTTATAAATCTATAAATCATTATAAATCATATAACAGCCCAAAAATTACCAGAAAAATATCATAATTTTTTATATTTTATTCTGGACATATAATAATTAGAATACTCACTGAATATCACATATAAACATCCTAAACATCAACTCCAATACCAGATAATTCCCTAAAATTCATATAAAATCACACAAACAATTCCAAATAATAATAATATTTGTAAATATAGGATATTACAGGAATCACATAAACCATCAGGAGAGTAAAGCATATATGGAAGACCTCTCATCAATTCTTTCTTAACCAACTCATTGATATTGCTAAAGTTGAGATGAGAAAGCTTTTTGTGCCGGTTTCAACATTCATCTATTGATGCCTTGCTGATCAAACAAGTTTCAGGGTCATCAGTATTTTCATGAAGGTTGGCTTCATAGATGTTTCCATGTTTGTATCCAATCGGTGCAACTTTCTTTAACTTCTTATGAATCAATTCATAGTGAGTATCATAAAATATAACATGGTATCCTCTGTCAGTAATTTGACTGATGCTCAAGAGATTGCACTTTAGTCCATCTACCAGAGCTACATTTTGAATGATGATATTTTTTCAATAATAATGTTGTCACATTCCAGTGTCTTTACTACATTGCCATCACCATTGGAAATCATTCAGCCAGCCTTCTTCTCATATTCTGATGGCAACAACTTATTTTCAGTCATGTGTTTAGAGCATCCACTGTCTAGCACTATTACATTCTTTTTGTTACACAGCAATCAGAAATAAGTTTTAATTAGCATTTTTAAGAACCCACACTTGTTGGATCCTTTTTGCATCTTATGTAATTTGGTAGCAGAAGACTTCCTGACATGATTTGGTCTATCGAGATTTGCTCCATCATGATTTGTCCTATCAGTTTTTATTCTATAAGCTGCATGATTATTCATTTCAGTAGTGTTGATAAAATTTGCAACTTTGTTGAAATTGGGAAAATGATCATAATAATTGTGATACAAATTTTGATAATCACTACAAGTATAAATTGAATTTCAAACACTACCACAGTGAAAATAAGGATTCTATAATTTATAAAATACTTATATGTCCCTAACATCAGACTTAGGGATTACAGTAGCCTTCTTTTTAAATTTCTTATAATCAATAGCAATATGATTAGGATTACCACAGCTATAAAAAACTTTTCTTGGAGCATCAGGAATATACTTATAATTAGGATCCTGAGTTTAAGATTTACCAGTTACCTCACTAATTCTCTTTTGAGTTGTCCTTTAGACAAAAGTCCTATATTTTTACCCTTCTGTCCTATTCTTTTGTCTCAATTTTCTTCATTTCATAATTTTTAGAATTGAATCCCTCTTGACTTGGGTTTATTTTATGAAGTACTGAAAAATTTAACCGGAGTGACATTAGTGATACATATATCAAGATTTTTGTCACTATTGTTAAGAATATGTCATAAGCTTGATGACAAGTTCACCAAAACACCTTAGTAGATTTAATTTAGTGTTTTTATAGCTCTCAACGGATGACTTACTTTAACATCCGTTGAGAGAGTAGCTTATGTCTTAATAAGTTTTGTAACACATTCATGCATACTACTAAACCTTAGAGATCTAGAAGTTGTAGGATATTCAAAGTCATGTTAACTACTAGATTGATATACAAAATAGGTTAGAAAATTGTATATATTAGATTCCTTATAATTTTGCATAAGTGAAATGGAGTTAACTACTATGGAAGACTTTCAACGGATGATTCTACAAGGTTTCAATGGATGATCCAACTCACATTCAATTGATGATCGAATGAAGTTTTAACGAATGATCCAACACAGTTTTAACAGATGATCCAATGAAGATTCAATGAATGTTCTAATTCGAATTGCGTTGATAGTGACTTGACAGTCACATGGGTTAATTATATGCAAATGGAATGTGGCAGCCTATTTACAAGTTTTAGAGAATAAAGAAGCATTTTCACTTCCATACTTACTTGAAGAAAATCAAAGATACTGGATGGAGAAATGAAGAAGCATGTGATTAGGCAAAGACATATTTTGTTTTATTAGTTTGTCTTATTCACTTGTATCTTGGTAATATAAACCAAGAGTAACTAGTAGGAAGTTAAGAAATCAACAAGAGAAATAGAAAAAGCTGTATCTGAAAAGAATTTCTTGGTTCCTTGTAATTCTACTTGTAAGCAACTGTGTGCAAACCTTGCATCACAGAGTTCTCAATCTTATATATCTCTGGTGGAAAAGTTTAATCCACCAGAAAGTTTTTAAATACTTGTGTTTAATTACTTTCTGTTTGATTACCTCAATATTTTTATTCCGTACTTTTGCTTAATCAAACACTTTTATATATATTTGAGATAGAGTATTTATTGAAATCCAAAAAGGAAATAGAACTACATTCAACCCCCCTTCTGTAATTCTTTGTTAGATTATTTGGGAATAATAATTAGTATCAGAGCAAGCTCTTGAAGTACAAAGAGTTTAAAGATCACAACAATGAACAAGATAAGCAGAAAAGATGTTGGAGTAAAATTTTCCATTTCTGGAAAACTATCACCACTGGAAGATGAAAATGCACCTGCATCTCCTCTCTCAAAATGAAGCATATGTGGATTGTATTGAGAAAGGTCCTCATGTTCCTATGAGAGCTTCTACAGGCAATGAGCAGTCTATCCCGAAGCCTAGAGCAGAATGGTCTGATCCAGATATTGAGCAAGTTCATAAGGACAAAAAGGTCATGAATATTTTGTTTAATGGTGTTGATGGTGACATATTTGACAACATCGTCAACTGAAAAAAATACTAAGGATGGCTGGGATACAATTCAAGTTATATGTGATGGAACTGAGCAAGTAAGGGAAAACAAGATGCAACTCTTGATTCAGCAGTATGAGCACTTTCATTGTGAAGACAGTGAAACATTAACTGACATTTTTAGTAGATTTCAAAAACTTCTAAATGCTCTAAAGATGCATGGAAGAATCTACCAGAAAAAGGATTCTAATCTCAAATTCTTTAGATCTCTACCAAAGGAATGGAAACTTATGATAATCTCTTTTAGAAATTCCCAAGATTACAAGGAATTTACTTTGGATAGACTGTATGGCATTCTAAAGAAGTATGAGCTTGAGAGAGAATAGGATGAGAAGCTGGAAAAAGGAATGAAGAAGGGAGGATCTATTACATTGGTTGCTGAGCAAGAGAGAGAGAAAGAGATGAAGGTAGATGCTGTGAAATCTGCACCAAACCCTAGAATTTGTGAAGGCAAATGAAAAAGGCTAGTAGTTGAACATGAAGACCATCTTAGTCAAGATGATATGGATGACATAGATGAACATCTGGCTTTTCTATCCAGAAGGTTTGCCAAGCTCAAATTCAAAAAGTTTTTTGGAGCATCCAAGTCAAATAGAAACATGGTTGACAAATCAAAATTCAAATGTTTCAAGTGTGGCTTGAGTGGTCATTTTACAAGTGAGTGCAGAAAGCCTGATTCTGATAGAAAGAAATTTGAGCCTGTGGATTACAAGAATAAATACTTTGAGTTTCTCAAACAGAAGGAAAGGGATTTTCTAACTCAGGAAAATAACTGGGTTGCTGATGGATTAGATGAGGATGAGGATACAAGCTATGTTAATCTAGAACTTATGGAAAAATTAGATAAAACATAGGTCAGTTCATCCAGTAATTACCACTAATCTAGCATATTTATCTAAAACTGAGTGTAATGATGCTATAAATGACATGTCAACGGAATTATATCATCTGCGTGTTACACTCAAATCACTCTCTAAATAAAATACTAAGATTAAAAAGAACTGATAGGGATAAATAAGTCCTGATTTTATAATTAATGGGCTGCTAGGCCCAATATAAAGATGTATGATATTCAGACCAGAAAGGTTAAGCCTGATGGATCAGATCAGGTCTGGTCGAATAAGAATGGCCCAAAAGCCCTGATTATTAATTAATTTCGTAATTAATTAATAAGGGAAAAATCAGCTGTTGAGAAGAGTCCTGATAAGGATATAAATCCTTATAGATAAGCCTCAAGGGGACCTAAAAGGATAGGGAATCAGTTTCCTACTATCTAGGACTCCAAAGTCCATTCTAATTATGAGACTTGCCCACCAAGTCTCCTATACCAAGTCCAATTCAAGGACCACCAACATCTATATAAGGGGTCTCACCCCCACCAATCAGAACTACATTTTTTGACTTGATCCTTGGCAATCAGCAAGGTACGTAGGCATCTTGTTAAGGCAGATTGAGTCACGAAACACAAGAGCAGTCAAATCGAGCCTTGGAGCTCACGTTCCTTAGTATTAAATACAGCAATTATATATAGTAGTTTTAATCCATAACATTTGGCGCCGTCTGTGGGAAAAACGGAACAACAACCATGGCGAGAACACGGAGAACAACCAGCACTCTGGAGGAGGGAACACCATCAGGGACAGCCCAGGTGATTTCATCAACCGTGGAGGTTCCTCCCCATTGAACTTATGCATCTACTCAGGGGGAAGCTCAGACAGGGGCAACTCATCCTCAGCCACAAGGGACAACTCCCCCGACTATTCAAGGTACGAATCCTCAAGTTCAACAAATACATATACCTGTGAATTCTCGACCCGTCGGGTATGAATATTCAACTATTGTTACTACTAACCCCCCTTATGGGATGCCCCTTTACCCTGAGGTTGGAGGAAGTGGATATGCTGGGCGAAGCGAAGCACGAGGGCGGTCGCCCCCCTATATACGAGGTTTGGATCCTATCCCTGAGGATCGGGAATTTTCTGGTCCATACACTGAGAGAGACTCCGAATCTTCGGATGATGAAGTGGCCCCGAGAAGGAGGCGTCCTGGAAAAGAGCCAATGGCCGATGGAAGGCAACGCCCCCAAAGCACCCCAGGGGCGAATCCCCAAGAAGTGCAGGAAAAGATCAGGGCTCATGAGGCTAAAATCCAAAGGCTGAGGCGTGATTTGGAGGCTCACCAAGCCACCAGACCCCACATACCTCCTAGGGGGAGAAATCCTCCTCCTATCATAGACCTGGATGGTCCGGTAAGAAGAAGGGCTGCTGTCCCAAGAACTGATCCAAGCAATCTCCTTCCCCTTGGAGATCCTGATGATCCAACTCCACCCTTCACAGAAGAGATAATGAATGCCCATATCTCAAGAAAATTCAAGATGCCCACTATCAAAGCCTATGATGGCACGGGAGACCCCGCTAATCATGTTAGGACATTCTCTAATGCACTGCTGCTGCAACCCGTGAATGATGCTATAAAATGTCGGGCCTTCCCTCAAACCCTGTCGGGTATGGCTCAAAGATGGTACAGTCGCCTACCCCCAAATTCTATTGGATCATTCAGAGAATTAAGTCAGGCTTTTATTAAGCAATTCATCAGTGGAAGAGTCCATGAGAAAAGTTCAGCATCTCTTATGAGTCTTGTGCAGGGAGCTAAAGAATCCTTAAGAGATTACCTAAATCGTTTTACAAAGGAGGCTTTAAAAGTCCCCGAACTTGATGATAAGGTAGCCATGATAGCACTGAAGATCGTAGGAGGGACCAAGATGATCAGGGGCGGAATCCCCAACCTAGAGGACCAGTTATAAACACCATTTATGGAGGGCCGAGACCTCGAGGGCCTGTGATAAACACGATCTTTGGAGGTCCAACTGCTGCTGGATTGTCCAAAAATTCCAGAAAGGCATATACTAGAGAGGTTATGCATATTGTTGGAGAAGCCCCGAAGAGGGCCAGGACAGAAGTAACATTGGCTTTTGATGATTCCGACCTAGAGGGTGTGAAGTTTCCCCATGACGACCCGCTGGTCATAACGCCGATAATAGGAAATAGCCCGGTTAAGAGGGTCCTTGTGGATAATGGTGCTTCTGTGGATATCTTGCTCCACGACACCTTTCTAAGGATGGGGTATAACGACTCCCAGTTGACACCAACCGACATGCCGATATATGGATTTGCTGGAGTAGAATGTCCTGTGGAAGGGATAATTAAATTGCCAACCACCATAGGTACGGAGCCAAGGCAAGCAACGCAGATGCTGGATTTTGTGGTGGTAAAGGCTAGTTCAACTTATAATGCTATCATGGGGAGAACAGGGATACATGCCTTCAAGGTAGTCCCCTCTTCCTACCATTCAGTCATGAAGTTTCCCACCCGAAACGGGATTGGAGAAGAGAGAGGAGATCAAAAAATGGCTAGAAGCTGTTATGTGGCCTCTTTGAGGGCAGATGGAGTCGGGGGGCAGGTTCTTCCTATTGAAGATATGGATGTTCGAGAAAATGATGAGAATAGAGGAAGGCCAGCAGAAGAATTGGTTTCGGTTCCTTTAGATCCCAAGAATCCTGAGAGGATGACTTTCATTGGAGCTACATTAGAGGAGCCCCTTAGAGGGAAGTTAGTGAAATTTTTGCAAGAAAATAGTGATGTGTTTGCATGGTCAGCAGCTGATATGCCTGGCATAGACCCGGAGTTAATTACCCACAAGTTAAACGTGGATCCAAGCCGGAAGACAGTGAAACAAAAGAAAAGAAATTTTGCCCCGGAAAGACAAGAGGCTATAAAGCAGGAAGTGGAAAAGCTCTTAGAGGCTGGTTTCATTGAGGAGATTCAATTTTCGGAGTGGTTAGCAAACCCTGTAATGGTGAAGAAGGCTAATGGAAAGTGGAGGATGTGTATAGACTTCACCGATCTGAATGATGCATGCCCCAAAGACTGTTTTCCGCTGCCTAGAATTGATACTTTGATTGATGCCACCGCTGGACATGAGATGCTGAGTTTCATGGATGGGTTTAGCGGATACAACCAGATCAAAATGCATAAGGATGACATTCCAAAGGTATCATTTATCACTGACTTTGGTGTTTATTGTTATCTTGTTATGGCGTTTGGTCTCAAGAATGCAGGAGCCACCTATCAAAGGTTGGTGAATAAAATTTTTAAGGATCTTATTGGGAAGACTATGGAAGTCTATGTTGATGACATGCTAGTCAAGAGTCTAGTAAAGACTGATCATATAACCCATTTGAGGGAAGCTTTTGAGGTCCTGAGGTACCACAAGATGATGTTGAATCCCACGAAGTGTGCTTTCGGAGTAGGATCTGGAAAATTCTTGGGATTGATGGTCTCAAAGAGGGGAATTGAGGCTAACCCCGATAAAATAAAGGCAATCCTGGACATGGAACCCCCAAAAACTGTCAAGGATGTTCAGAAACTCACAGGAAGGGTTGCTGCGCTAGGACGATTCATCTCCAAGTCAGGAGACAAGTGCTTGTCATTCTTCAAGTCATTAAAGAACATTAAAGACTTTGTATGGAGTGAGGAAAATCAGAAGGCATTTGAAGAGTTAAAGAAGTATATGGGCCAGGCCCCGTTGTTGGCCAAGCCAGTTCTGGATGAAGTTTTATTCTTGTACTTGGCTGTTTCAGAAAGCGCCTTGAGCGCGGTGTTGGTTAAGGAGGAACTGAAAGTCCAGAAACCCGTATACTATGTCAGCAAAATTTTGCATGGTGCTGAGTTAAATTATTCAGCCATTGAGAAATTCGCTTTAGCCTTGGTAATGGCTTCAAGAAAGCTGCGTCCTTATTTTCAAGCTCACCAAATTGAAGTGCTAACAAATCAGCCACTGAGAAATATCATTCACAGTCCCAAGGCAAGTGGGAGACTGATTAAGTGGGCAATAGAGTTGGGAGAGTTCGATCTCAAGTATAAGCCACGTATGGCCATAAAAGCCCAGGCACTAGCTGACTTCGTGGTGGAATGTACCATACCCAACCAAGAAGTCGGGGGGCAGGAAGATACCACACCTCAAGACAAGGGAGTCGACAATGGGGACAAGGAGAAAGAATATTGGGTTCTCTATTTTGATGGAGCATCAAAAACAAATTCCAGTGGAGCAGGGTTGGTTTTGCAAAGCCCTGATGGATTCTTAATTGAGTATGCCATGAAGCTAGACTTCCCAACCACAAACAATGAGGCAGAGTATGAAGCCCTGATTGCTGGCCTTGGTCTAGCTGGGACACTTAGAGTCAAAAACTTAAAGGTCCGTGGAGACTCGAAGTTGATCATATCCCAGGTAAAGGGAGAATTTGAAGCAAGGGATGATACGATGGCAAAGTATGTTCGCCTAGTAAGGGCTGTGATGACCCAATTTAATGAATGCCATGTTGAACACATTCCAAGGGAAGAAAATGCTAAAGCAGATGCGCTATCAAAGTTTGCTTCATCTGAGATTGAAGAAAGTTCAGGAAGTGTGTACTTCCGTGTTTTGAAGACACGAAGCATAGATGTTAAGCTTGTGGCTCCCGTAGGCTTGGGGACGTCATGGATTGATCCCATCAAGGCTCACATTCAGACCGGTTGGTTGCCAAGCGATACAATTGAGGCACGGAAGTTAACTGTTCGAGCACTAAGGTACTCTTTGATAGATGGGATTCTATATAAAAGATCTTTCGTGGTTCCTTACTTGAGGTGTCTCAGGCCCGATGAGGCACGCTTAGCTCTTGAGGAAGTGCATGGAGGTATTTGTGGGCAACACTTGGGGGGCAGGGCCTTGGCTCATAAGATAACTCGTTTAGGCTTCTATTGGCCAGAAATGATGGCTGATGCCAAAGAATATGTAAAGAAGTGTGATCGTTGTCAGAAGCATGCACCAGTCGCCAGATAACCCCCCGAGATGCTGACCTCTATCAACTCACCTATTCCCTTTGCTATGTGGGGGATGGATATTCTAGGGCCTTTTCCTATGGCCACAGCACAAAGGAAGTTTCTGATTGTAGCCATTGATTATTTCACCAAGTGGATCGAAGCCAAACCTTTGGCCAAAATCACAACTAAGCAGGTTGCACAATTCCTGTGGGAAAACATTATGTGCCGATATGGAATTCCCCGTATCCTCGTCACTGACAATGGAACACAATTCAACAACGAGGAATTCAAGAAGTATTGCGAAGAAAATGAAATTGAGTTACGGTTCACCTCTGTGGCTCACCCGCAAGCCAATGGGCAAGCGGAGGTAGCAAATTGGATAATCCTGGATGGACTAAAGAAGAGGATCGAAAAGTCAAGAAATAACTGGGTGGATGAGATACTTCCCATATTGTGGGCCTATAGGACTACCTGTAGAGTCACGACAAATGCAACTCCTTTCATGTTGGCATATGGGGCGGAAGCAGTAGTTCCCGTGGAGATATCACATTCTTCTCCAAGGATTCAGGCTTTTGATGAAAAAGAAAATGAGGAAGGGCAGAAGTTAGCCCTGGATTTAATCGATGAAGTGCGAGATAAAGCACACGCAAAGATAGTAGAATATCAGAAAAAGGCTTCATTCTACTACAACCTAAGGGTTAAAGAGAGGTTTTTCAAACAAGGTGACCTAGTCTTGAGAAAAATAGAGGCTTCTGGTGTCGGACAGAAAGGAAAGCTTGCCCCAAATTGGGAAGGGCCGTATAGAGTCAAGAGCGTTCAGGGTAGAGGAACCTACAAACTGGAGACTATGGATGGTTTTGAAGTCCCGAGAACCTGGCACGCACAAAACCTGAAGGTTTACTACGTGTGAGATGATCGAAGTACGATTCTCACTCGTCAGGATGGCGAGTAGGTTGAAAAACACCTTGAAGCTTTGCTTGCTTAGGATTTATATGTTTTAGTTTTATTACGAAATTTATTAAGACTTGTGTAAGGGACGAATCCCAGACAATTTTATGAAATTCATAAGTTCTTCAAAGTATGTTTGTGGCCTAACAAATAAAAATCAAATGCATGGATGCAAGCATAAAAGGTGATAAATGAAATAGATCTGATAGATGTTACAAAAGTTTGATAAATAAAGTCTCAAAAATAAAAAAGCCACGCAGGGCTGAAAAAGCTCTAAGGAGCTGAAGTACCCTCGGCATCCATATCATCGTCCTCTCCACTCTCGCTGGATGTCTCTGTCGTCTCGGAGGAGGAGGAAGAGCTGTCATCCTCAGCAGGTCTGGAAGAAGACTCGGGAGGAGGAAGGAGTGGATCCTGAGGAACATGGTCTGAGACAACTACTCGGGTACGAAACCTCTGTAGCAAAGCCTCGTCATCAGGGCAGATATAGTCCGCCGGGTTAATATCAGGACAAGCCCCGTTCACGGTCCCAAGGGCCGTGTCCCAACCAGTCCTAAAAAACTCGGGAAAGACTGAATCATCCCTAGTCCTCATAGATTGGGAAAACTCCTCCGAGTCCAGATAGTTGTCTATAGCCTTATCCTTATCCGCCCGAAGTACCACCAGCTCGGCGTTAGACTCTCCGAGTTCTTCCTCCTTGCGCTTGAGCTTCTTCTCCAGGGTAGCATACTTCTTCTGCTGCCTCCTGAGGGCATTATCGGCCTTATCAGAAGCCCGCTTCCACGATTCGGCTTGCCTCACAGCGCCTTGAAAGTAGGCGTTAGACTGAAACAAAACAATTAACAAAGTATAAGGCAAGAAAGTGCTACAAGAACGAGAAATAAGTTTAAAAAAGAGAAGGCATACCGAAGCCAGAGATTGGGCTCCCATGAGCTTAATCCTCTCAAGGTCAGGGGTGGCCACCACATCAGTAAAGTCCTTTGGAGTCACGCTATGGTAGGATCAATCCCAAGCATGCTTCGTGGAACCAACCACGGTATCCCCTCGGCGGAATCCCCAGAGAGGCTGAAAGGCGCCTGTAGCAGCAGCAGCAGGGGCAGCAGCAGTGATAGGAGCATTATGGCCCTCAGCTCCTTCAGTTGAAGCCTCCCCCATAGGCTCCTTGTGCTTTCTCAAGAAGATAGGCTCTGTCGCCTTTCCTCGGGTGTCTAGGCCTGCTAACCGAGCTTTCTTCATCCTAGCTGTTTCCTCGACCAAGGGGACATTGTCCTCGTTAATCTCCTTAGCAGCTGAAACAAAGCAAAAGACAAAATAAGTGATGTTAATAATGCGTGAAATAAAGAAAAATTGAGAAGGGAAGAGAAATACCCTGTTGAGAAACAGAGGATAGTCCCACATGAATCAGGGAAAACTCTTCTAAAAGAGTCCAGCTGGTGGTGGTGCCATCATCCTGAGTGAGCCCATTGTAAATGATAGTTTCTTCAGGAGTTAAGTGAATGGATTTGAGGCTACCATCACTGACCTTCTCGAAGGAAGATCGAAAGAGCGTGCCCCAGTCGCCATTCTCCCAACGTAACCCAACGAAACTATTCCTCCAATTTGGATTATTATCAGGAATAGAGGCGCTATTAAAGATATGTTTGCTTTTGGGCCTTTGTTTGACATAAACCCAGCCACAAATATTGGAAGAACTATTGTAACATTGAAAGACTTTCCTAAAAACGGCTACAGAAAGAGGAAAGCCCTCCCTAAGACAACAAACCATAAAACATAGAATATTCCTCCAGGCGTTTGGAGGAAGCTGACACGGGTTGATTTGTAAGTCAGCTAAAAGATGAGGGATAAAAGGATGGAAAGGGAACCTAAGCCCAGCATTAAGGGCGTCGGTGTAGATGAAGAGAGTATCGGGCCTCCAGTGGCAAGTACGGTCACCACCAGAGACTGGAACTAGTCTAAAGGGGGGAGGGACGTTATAATGAGCATTTAGTTTATTGAAATCTATGTTATGCCAAGTATTACAGTGATTAAAGGAGTCGAGATGTGCAGTGGAAGGATATTCATCCCCCCTAGTATTAATCATATCAATTAAAGACATATATGAAGAGCGGATCTCGATATCCTTACCTCGTTTTGAAGCCGAGGCTATCTTGGCCGCCCTCTCGGAACTCTTGTCAGCCATCTAGTAAAGACTGGAAAAGACTTGGGAGGAGGAAGGAGTGGATTTGAGAGAGGAGAAGATTAGGAAGTTTTGAGATGAAGAGAAATGAAATGAGAGGTGTGAAGAAGCACACTCTCATCCCACCTATATATAGGAGAAATAAGTGGATAATGGGCCTTAAAAAGCCCATTTTGGCCCAAAGTAAGGAATATTCTGGAATGTTCTACAAGGAATTGAAAGAATTAAGGGAAACTTTCTAGAAAAATCCAGAAACATTTGGAAATTCCATAAAAACCTCGAAAATTCCAGAAGGTTCTAAAATTTTTTTAGACCAGCCCCAGAATTATTGGGCCTGTGGGTACAAGAAGCCCAGATTCAGAAAAAGGCCCAGAGCTAAGGCCCAGGTATAAAAGCCCTGTTTGAGGCCCTAATATCTTTTTGAATGGGCCCAAAGATTAGCCCAATAAAACCAGCCCAGAAAAGGGCCCAAATAGTTAAAAATCAAAGGCCCAAAAAGGAAAAACCCACTGAATGGTTGGCCCAAAAGAATCTAGGCCCAAATCAAAAAAAGAGAGAGTCCAGCCCAAACATATGGCCCAACTTCAAGATAAAAGGATATGAAAATGATCATTTCTTACTCATTCGACTAGAAATCAAATGAAAACCCTGGTCGAATCAATCCTGCTCAAAAAAGCTTCGATCAAGGCACAATATGGAGGTTAATTCGGTCAAGAAAAGAATCCTGACCAAAAATTCCTGATCGAAAAAGGAAGAAAAGAATATTTTGTTTCATTCGACCAGAATGCTTGAATGATTTCTGACCTTTTTTCCTGACCCTGTCGACCAGGAAGCAAGGTAAAAACCTGGTCGAATAGAACCTGCCCGAATTTTTGTCGATCTGGGCTTAAAAGAAAGGCTAAATCGGTCAAAAAATGTATTCTGACCGAAAATCCTAGTCGAAGATTTCTGTTCAAAAGAAAAAAAAAAAAAAGGGGGAAAAATCCTGGCCGAAATTCGACCAGGACTTCTGCTCGAAACACTCCTGCTCGAAAAGCTGTCGACCAGGGCAATATGGGGGTTAATTCGACCAGGATCCTGGTCGAATGGATTCCTGGTCGAAAATTATATAAAAAAAAAAAAAAAGAAAGTAAAGGAAGAAAAATCCTGGAAAATCACAAAAAAATAAGGAAATTCCTTAAATAATTTCTGAAAAATATTAATATTTTCAGAAATAAGGAATAAATCCAGAAAATTAGGATAAATCCCAGAAATTAAGGGAAAAATCCAGAAAAAATAAGGAAATTCCTTAAATAATTTCTGAAAAATATTAATATTTTCAGAAATAAGGAATAAATCCAAAAAATTAGGATAAATCCCAGAAATTAAGGGAAAAATCCAGAAAAAATAAGGAAATTCCTTAAATAATTTCTGAAAAATATTAATATTTTCAGAAATAAGGAATAAATCCAGAAAAATTAGGATAAATCCCAGAAATTAAGGGAAAAATCCAGAAAAATTAGGATAAATCACAGAAATTAAGGGAAAAATCCAGAAAATTAGGGAAAAATCCAGAAGATTAGGATAAATCCCAGAAATTAGGGAAAAATCCCAGAAAATTAGGGAAAATTCCAGAAAATTAGGGAAAAATTCCTGGAAATTAAGATAATTTCTGAATAAAAGGAAGATTCGTTGTAAATGTGTAGGTCGCTCCACACTTTACGCAAAAACGAAACCCTGTAAGGGAACGAATAGATTTAACTTCTGCGAAACCTAATCAATGTTTCCCAAAAGTTGGGGGGCAAATGATAGGGATAAATAAGTCCTGATTTTATAATTAATGGGCTGCTAGGCCCAATATAAAGATGTATGATATTCAGACCAGAAAGGTTAAGCCTGATGGATCAGATCAGGTCTGGTCGAATAAGAATGGCCCAAAAGCCCTGATTATTAATTAATTTCGTAATTAATTAATAAGGGAAAAATCAGCTGTTGAGAAGAGTCCTGATAAGGATATAAATCCTTATAGATAAGCCTCAAGGGGACCTAAAAGGATAAGGAATCAGTTTCCTACTATCTAGGACTCCAAAGTCCATTCTAATTATGAGACTTGCCCACCAAGTCTCCTATACCAAGTCCAATTCAAGGACCACCAACATCTATATAAGGGGTCTCACCCCCACCAATCAGAACTACGTTTTTTGACTTGATCCTTGGCAATCAGCAAGGTACGTAGGCATCTTGTTAAGGCAGATTGAGTCACGAAACACAAGAGCAGTCAAATTGAGCCTTGGAGCTCACGTTCCTTAGTATTAAATACAGCAATTATATATAGTAGTTTTAATCCATAACAAGAACAATTTTATTTTGAGTGAAAGAAACAATGTGTTAGAAACTCAATTTGTTGATTTTGAAAAACTGAAGATAGAGTGCAAGATTGTAAAAGATGAATTGACTGAATCCTTAAAGAAATAGGAGATTTTAAGAAAGCAGCTTGAATGAGAATATGAAGTAATTAAGGCTTGGAAATCATCTAGAGATGTCCATGCTCAAATTACTAAAGTTCAAGGAATAGAGTCTTTCTATGAGGAAGCTTGGAAAAAGAGCAAGGAGAAACTGAATTCTAACTTGGAAGAAGGACTTTCAACGAATGTGGATTCGACGGATAATGAAGATTATCCGTTGAATGATAAAAAGAATTATCCGTCGAAAGACAAAGAACCACATCCGTCAAGAGAAAGGAAACCAATTAGCAAAGTCAATATAGCTAAGTTAGATGAGAAATATGGATCATTTTCTAAGAACTTTGTTCCGGGAGAAACAAGTCGAGTGAAAGAAAACAAGAGAGTAATGCAGGGCACCTGTCAATAAAGAAGTTGAATGACAGATTTGAAAATATTGAGGTTAAAGAAGAATCTAAAAGGAAAGACAATAGGAATGGAAAAGTAGGAATTAACAAACATAATAACTACACACCTGATAAATATGCTCGTAGAAAAATCTGTGTGAAGTGTGGCAGTGTTAATTATTTATATGTTAATTGTAAACTTGCTATTTCTGCATCCATGTATGCACCTCCCTCATTTCCCAACATGCCCACAATGCCTATGAATATTATGCCTGCACATAATTTGAATGCACAATTTGCTAATATGCTATTTGCACAAAATCCCTACAATGTTGCATTTAGTATGCCTCAAATGCCATTTAGCATGCCTTATTGGAATAAAATGTTTGCACATAATATTCCCTTCCATGTTAACCAGCATGTGCATGATAATTCTGTTATAATGAATGGTTTTAAAGATTCTACTCAAATGACTAAGGATGAATCTCAGATACTTAAGTCAAATGAGGACAAGCCTAAGGAACCTAAGAAAAAGGCTAACAAGGAAGGACCCAAGAAAACTTGGGTACCAAAATCAACTTGATTTGATTTTGATGTGTGCAGGGAAATAGAAAGAATCTTTGGTATTTGGATAGTGGTTACTCAAGGCACATGACTGGAGATTCTACCCTGCTCACTAAGTTCAAGGAGATAGCTGGCCCAAGTATCACTTTTGGAGATGACAGCAAGGGTTATACTCTGGGATATGGCTTGATTTCTAAAGACAATAACATCTTTGAAGAAGTTGCCCTAGTGGATGGACTCAAGCATAATTTGTTGAGTATCAGCCAACTTTGTGATAAGGGAAATTCATTAACATTCAACTCTGAAGCCTGTGTTGTGACATACAAGAAAAGCAACAAAGTGGTTCTCATTAGAGTGCGAAAAGGAAATGTATATCTAGCTGACTTCAACTCATCAAATGCAAGATATGTTACTTGTCTTTTGAGCAAGGCAAGTCAACATTAAAGTTGGCTATGGCACAATAAGCTGTCTCATCTTAACTTCAGACTATGAATGAACTAGTCATGAAAGATTTGGTAAGAAGCATTCCTCAAGTGGAATTCTCAAAGGATGGATTGTGTGATGCCTGCCAAAAAGGAAAGAAAATCAAGGCATAATTTAAAAAGAAGCTTGAATCAACAATTAAGAACCCTTATAATTATGCACATGGATTTATTTGGACCAGTCAATGTGTTATCCATCTCAATGAAAAGATATTGCCTAGTAATTATGGATGATTTCTCAAAGTTCTCTTGGACATATTTTCTCAAATCTAAAGATGAAGCTAGTGAAATCATCATCAATTACGTAAGGCAAGTCAACAATCATCCTGATCTCAAAGTTAGAAGAATCAGGAGTGACAATGGAATCGAGTTCAAGAATTCTCTGATGAGAATGTTTTGTGAAGAGAATGGGATCATGCATGAGTTTTCAGCAGCAAGAACTCCACAACAAAATGGAGTGGTGGAAAGAAAGAATAGATCTCTTATTGAAGCTGCAAGGACACTGTTGGAAGAATCAAAGTTACCAACATATTTTTGGGGCAGAAGCTGTATATACTGCATGCTACACTCAAAACATTTCCTTGGTCAATCAAGCAAAATGCATGACTCCCTATCAATTGTTCAAGTATAGGAAGTCAACATTAAACTTTCTTCATATCTTTGGCTGCAAATGCTATATTCTAAAGAATCATACTGAGCAGCATGGAAAGTTTGATGCCAAAGCAGATGAGGGTATTACTGTTGGATATGCAGTTGGAAAAGCATACAGAGTTTACAATCCCAGAACCAACATTGTTATGGAATCTGTACATGTTATGTTTGATGATAAGAGGATTGAAGGACTACAAGATTAAGGTTTCCTTGAAAGTATCAAATTTGACAATGTTGAGATGATTTGTGATGAAAGTGAAGATGAAAGTGATCAAAAAACAATCTCTAAAGATAATGCAGAAAAGTCAGCAACAAATGAAGCACATAATTCAACATATGTCGAAAGACCAAGTGTATCATCCGTTGAGACACAATCTGCATCATTCATCAAAAGGAAAAGATCAACATCCGTTGAGCCATCAATAAGAGTTGAAAGTCAATACAGATCACAATCAGAAAGGACCCCAACTTCAAGTCAAAGATCCAGAAACTTAGGGGGAGTCTCTTTTAATCAAAACTCAGTCACACATCAAGATAATTATGAGGCCTCTTCATCTAGAGCTAATCTACCACAACAGAGAAAATGGACTAGAGATCACCCATTTGAACTTATTATTGGTGATGCAACTTCGAGAGTGCAGACTAGGAAAGCAACTCAAGAAGAATGTCTATACAGTAGCTTCCTGTCTCAGCAAGAGCCTAAAAAGGTAGAAGAAGCTTTGTTGGATCTTGATTGGGTTTTAGCTATGCAGGAAGAGCTAAACCAATTTGAAGGAAATAAGGTATGGAAGCTAGTACCCAAACCTAAAGGTAAAAATGCTATTGACACCAGAAGGGTATTCAGAAAAAGATGGATGAAAATGGCATAGTAGTCAGGAACAAAGCAAGATTTGTTGCTAAGGGCTATTGTTAGCAAGAGGGAATAGATTTTGATGAGACATTTGCTCCTGTTGCAAGATTTGAAGCCATCGGAATTTTTCTAGCATATGCAGCCCATGCCAATTTCAAGGTCTATTAAATGGATGTGAAAAGTGCATTTCTGAATGGAGATTTGGAGGAGGAAGTCTATATCAGTCAGCCTCTTGGTTTTGAAGATCCCAATTTTCTATAATATTTCTACTATCTTTTGAAAGCACTATATGGATTGAAGCAAGCACCTAGAGCCTGGTATGACACTTTGTCAAAGTTTTTCTTAGAAAATCATTTCACAAGAGGTATTGTTGATAAAACTTTATTCTTTAGAAATGTTAATTGCTCTAGTATACTTGTTCAAATTTATGTAGATGATATTAAATTTGGCTCTACAGATGAGAAACTTTGTAAAACGTTTGCCAATGCAAAGTAAATATGAAATGAGAATGATGGGAGAACTAACTTACTTTCTTGGTTTACAAGTTAAACAAGTTAGTGATGGAATATTATTAGTCAAACTAAATATATTTATGATCTTTTAAAGAAGTTAGACTTGATAGATTGCACATCTGCAAAAACTCCCATGGTCACGGCCACTAAATTTGAATTAAACACTACTGAAAAGTCTGTGGATATTTCAAGCTATAGGGGCATGGTTGGCTCACTTTTATATTTAACAGCCAGTAGGCCAGATATAATGTTTGCTACTTGTCTTTGTGCTAGATTTCAGGCTGATCCTAGAGAATCTTACTTAGTAGCTATAAAGAGAATTTTCAGATATCTCAAAGGAACACCAAGACTTGGCATTTGGTATCCTAGAGATTCTGGTTTTGATCTAACTGGTTATTCAGATGCAGATTATGCAGGTTGTAAAATTGATAGAAAAAGTACAACAGGAACCTGTCAATATCTAGGAAATAAGCTATTATCCTGGTTCAGTAAAAAGCAAAATCCAGTCTTTCTGCTGGCGGTTGTTGTGAACAGATTTTATGGATGAAAAACCAACTGTTGGACAATGGTATATAGGTGGATAAGATTCCTATTTTCTGTGATAACACCAGTGCCATTAAAAGTACTGAAAATCCAGTATAGCATTCAAGAAGCAAGCACATTGACATCAAGTACCATTTCATTAGAGAACATGTCATGAATGGTACTGTGGAACTTCATTTTGTTCCAAGTGAAAAGCAAATTTCAGAAATCTTTACCACGTAACTAGATAAATCCACCTTTACTAGGTTGGTAAGTGATTTAGGTATGCTTAATTATTCATAAATTATTTTGATGTCTAAGTAATTTGAATTGCAGCCAGAATAAAATTTGATGTTTCTTGTCAAAGATGAAATTTTGGCTAAGTCAGAATTTACATCTCGACGGATGTTCATTATCCGTCGAAAATGAATATCTGTTGAAATTTATTATCTTTTGAAAAGTCAAATATTATTCTAGGTACTTTTTATCTCGGCGGATATATGTGTAATCTTCATTCGTCGAATTGCTTTAATCATAGCCAATAATTCTATTTCATATCCGTCAAATTTACTTACAATCTGTAAGTATATCTCGATGGATAATCTTTAGAATCTTGACATTTTATTTTATTTTTTAAACGACTATTTTGGGCAAATTTCATTGGGTACTTTATTTACTTTTATTTTTTACTTGTTTATTTTTTAGAAAGAATAAAAGCCCCATTTTATTTTCTATTTTGCTTTTATCTTTCTCAAATCAATTTCTACTAACTCTCTTCATCTCCAAAGTAAAAACCCTCTTTCTGCAACTACTTTCCATCATATTAATGGCACCAGTGGTCAAAATCATGTCTCAAACTGGGTTTGTATATGAGAAAAACAACTTTGTAGTATTGGTGAACAAGGAGATTGTTGCTTCTGAGGTCTATATCAAAATGATGGACTTCGTTCGAGGCTACAAACTGAGTTATGCTATGCTTGAATCTCCGGTCATCTATTGTGAAGTTGTTGAGGAAATTTGGACTAAAGCAGTGTTCAATTCAAAAGACAAGACCATTACCTTCTCTCTCAAAGGTATGGACCACTGCATTAACTATGATACACTACAAGCATGCTTTAAACCGCCTAAAAATAACACTCTTGTTCCACCCATAGACACAGATGTAAGCAACATGCTTACTTCTATTGGTTATTCTTTTAATCCCTCCAAGTTAGGTGAGGTTAGGAGAATGGGCCTTAGAAAGGAGTGGAGATTTCAAAAGAAACTAGTTTTAAAATCTACCAAACACCAAGAGGGGAGTGTGCGGGGTGGTGAGCTAGGTGAGGGACAGGGTGAATATTAAAGAAACCCTAAGGATAAGGAGGGTGAGGTAAGTGAAACCCAAACCAGCCATATTGCAGTCTCCCAACAGATTGTAATGCTTAATAATGACTCAAGCTCATTGCTAGTTGCATCCTCCCAAAAGGATATAACTATTGAAGCAAGCTCTCAACCAAGAGCACGGGCTAAAAGGGTTAGGGACACAGACCAACCTCAAACTTACACAAGAAAGAAGAAATCTAAACACACTGGGGATACACAGGGTGCACACACGGTGCCAACTGAAATCAAAGACTCAAGTAATGCACCATCTCAAAGTCAGATTGATGTGGCTCCAATAAATGTGGAGTCACAGTGAAAATCTCTCATAATTGAAACACCTCACACATAAAATTTTACCTCAAACTCACTGGATGTGGACATGATAAACACATCAATTCCTGATTCTCCATCTTTAACTCTCATGGAGAAGCCAAAATCTCAAGTAAGTGAGCATCATCTTTTGGATGATTTGTTGGCCCACTTTTGATTTCTCTCGACGGATATTCTTCATATGATGACTAGTGATTATCTTTCGATGGATGTGCTTAACAACAATTATCCATTAAATATCTTAACTACTATTTCGACGGATGTCTCTCATCCGTTTAATATCACTGCACCACTTGAAATTTCCATAATAGTTACAAGTGCAGATGATCTAGTAGTTATACAATCACTATTAGGATTGAGGGAAGGGAGTGAACAGAGTGAGAGGTTGAGTTGCTCTTAGGCAAAAGGAGAGGAAAAGAGTGAACAATTGTAAGCTATTTCTTGTAGCTTGGCAAGAGTGAGCGAGAAGAGTCCCACCTTAGATGGTGAAGGTGAGGGTGTGAGGGTGGGAAGACAAGGGGAGCCCTTGATATAATAAAAGTGAGAAATTGAGAGAAATGCAGGTACAAATAAAGAATGGGAAGAGCCCATTGTTAGTGAGTTAAGGGATATCAATGAGGCAGAAATGAACAAGCTATTTCAGCAAGAATATCAAGCTATTTTAGACTCTTGAAAGGCATATGTTATAGCCTATTTGTTTATTCAAGGATTTAACTCAACTCAATTAAGAATGTAATAAGTAAATAGTGGATCTATCGTCAAAGAGATCTCACAGAGTAACATATGTCAAAGGATTAAGAAGCATTGTTCATCTACAGACTTGATTACTTAATTCACTGGAAGAAGCTCAAGAAATTGATCAAGCCTCAGTGATATAAATCAAGATTTTGGATTTAATCAAGTGACATAGATTTCGTCAGGGTATCAATTAATTACAAGGATTTAGTCTGAAGAAAATCAAGAGTATCAAGGTCAAGGCATGAAGAAACGTCACGAAAGTTAGTCACTCATGAACCAGACAGTACATCGAGTGTCAACATTGAAGTGGTGGAATTGATTCATAATTTTCAGTGATTTTCAGAAGATATTCAGAAGAATGGTTGCTGCTCAAGATTAGTATTAATTCTCTATTAATTAATTAAGTCATATAATTTAATTAAGAAAATAAATTATATCTGCACAAATTAATTTATTGATTAAATGAATTAATTGATTAATTAATTCAGAATTAATATTAAGGGTTTTCAGAATTTTTATTAGATTAAAATCTATTATTAATTTAGTAAGACAATATGATTTGAACTACTATGACAATCGGTATGACAATTGATAGTCATACCGAAAGTCTTGCTAGTTCATTCTGATTGTCTTGCTAGCTCTAAAGATAGTTCTACCGATTGTCTTGCTGAGCCAAGGGATTGTCATTGCAGTTCATTTCCATTCGGCTATTTTGATAAAAGAAGCAGAAGACATTCATTTTGACTATCATCCAAAAAAACCAAGTCAAGAACACAGCAGAAACAAAAGCAAAACATTTCATTTTTCATCTGCTTTATTCAAGATCAAAATTCTAGATTGTAAAGTTAAATCCAAACCGCTAAAATTATTTATCTTGTTCTTGTGTAACAATCTAGCGGATCAAAATCCCTAGAACTTAATCTCAAATCGCATTTAGCATTTGATCTTTTTATTGCAAAAATAGAAAAAGTTCATGTCGAATTTATTCTAGATTTGTAATAATTGATTTGAGATTAATCCCTTGTAACAGATACCGTTGTTGTAACACCTTTCAAGTTTAATAAAAGTTTTATTTAACTTGAATTTTGTTTCACCTTTTTATTCCGCATTTTATTCGATTAAACGGTATTGTTTGTATTCAACCCCCCTTCTACAAACATATTGGGACCTAACAATTGGTATCAGAGCCTTCTGATTAACGAACAAATCAAGATCCAAGACTTTTATGTTTCTTTCACTCCTTGAATTTTTATTTATTCAAAAATTCATAATGACTTCACAAAAAGTTGGAACCGTTAAAATTCCACTATTTGATAAAGAAAATTATATCATGTGGAAGAAGAAGATGCTATTGTTTTTACAAGTTGCTAATCCCAAATATCTGGAAGTGTTAAAGAAGGGTCCAAAAATTCCAATGGTTATTGAACCAGAGGTAATAGAAAATGATGTGGTGATCACCAAAGCTAGAACTTATGTAAAGAATCCTGAGTATTTTTCTCCTGCTGAAAAAGAAGAAGCCTCCCTGGATGCTAGCCTTCAATTAATTTTAGTAGATTCCCTTGATCCCTTGATGAATAGACATGTGATGAATTGTAAAGATTCCAAACATATCTGGGAAACCATTGAGGTTATTAATGAAGGCACAGAGAAAGTTAGGGAGAACAAGTTAGAAATCCTAACCTCTGAGTATGAATACTTTAAATCCAATCCAGGAGAAGGAATCACTGAAGTGTTTGAGAGGTACAATGCATTGATCAAAACCTGAACATTAATGGTAAATACTATTCCATCAGGGAGGTCAACAAAAAGTTCCTTTTAACAGTGCCAACTCATCTCGAACATAGAATCACTGCCATAAGAGAAGCAAGAGATCTGAGTGAGATTTCTTTGGAAAGGCTCTATGGTGTGTTAAAGACTTATGAGTTGGAGCAGATTCAGCCGAAGGAAGTTTACGGGAAAGGAAGAGTGGTCAGCACGTCTACTGCTCTAGTAGCTGAAGATCAACATCAACAATCTCAACAGTCAGAAAGAATGGTACAGTCTTCCAAGGTTGAAGAAAATGTGATAGTAGCAGAATTTTATCCTCCTACTACAAATGAATCAGGAGATGATTTTTATTCCTTGGAAGAACTGGAGCAATTGGAGGATGAGTCAATGGCCCTGATTGTCAAGAGATTCTCAAATGTCAGATTCAAAAGGAATCCTAAGTTCAAGTACAAGTCCAACTACAACAGATTCCAGAAAGGTGGATCTTCATCCTCTAACACCAGCAGTGGTGGGTACAAAACAGCGATGGTTGATCGAAGCACCATTCGATGCTTCAACTGTAATGAGTTGGGACACTTTGCCACAGAATGTAGAAGCCAAAACAATTTAGGAAGAACTCTTATGATTCTAATCAGAAGAGTAAATCTGAAAGGGCTTACCTGGAAAAGGGAAGAAGCTGGGATGCACTGACAGTGAAGATGAAGAAGTTGGGAATCTTGCTCTCATGGCTAGTGATGCAAATACCTCATCGTCAAGAAAAGAGGTAAAATTTACTGATGCTGAATTAGTTTATCATCTAGGAGGTTCCTTAGATTGTGCTCATCGTGATAATGAATTGTTAAATCAACAAATCAAAGACCTTGAGAAAGAGGTCAATGAATTAAGACTTGTGCACATTAATCAAGATAAATTAAAAGAACTAGTATCTTTTCTAGAGAATAGAGTTGACTGTTATAGACAACTTGAAACTATTCTCAAAGACAAGATCACCGGTCTTGAGGCTAAGGTTAAAGCTTACTTTAATTCTTGTTCGAAGTCCAAAGAGTTTTACAATAAGCAAGCTGTTAATCAAACATCTGGAATAGGTTATGATTACAATGCTGCTATTGGAAAATTAGGCATAAACTCCCCTCCTCATGTCTGTGCTAAAGGCAGGGAAGTACCACATGTACTTAAGGGTGTTGATGAACCCCTCTATAAAGAATCAATTGCTGAACCATTTGATGAGACCTCATTTATTATTCAAGAAGAAATCTGTGCTGAAGATAATGCTAATGAGAAAGCTGTCTCCAAGTCAAGTGTGTCAAAAGTTCCAGTCAAGGTTGTGAAAGCAACTGATACTAACTCAGACACACATGAGTTGGATAACACAAATGTCATGTCTACCATGCATAAGTTGCCTATTGTTAATCCCTCTCATAAAGCATGTGGTGTTCCTGATTGTATGTCTTGTGCTTTTAATCTGATGTATGCTTATTTTAATGGTAAGCATGTTTCTAATGATAAGACTACTCCTTGTCAGCATGTGAATAATAGAAAGCATGATAGGTCTAAGACTGCTAGTCCTCCTAAAGCTAGAAAGGAGACATTTGTGCCTAAGCCTAAACAGAAATTTGTCAAGGCTGTTCACAAGGTCAAATGTCCAGTTATTGAGAAAGTTGAGAATATTAAAATTAAGAATGTTGTTTTGCCTGATAAAGGCCAATTTTACAAATATGCCGGACCCAGCCAAGCTTGGGTTCCGAAGAAGGTCTAATCCATTTGTATTGCAGGGCATTAAACAGGTACAACCGGTAGTGTGGATTCTTGACAGCGGATCGTCAAGACATATGACCGGAGATAGAGCCCTGCTATCAAATGTGGTTGAGAAAGCTGGCCCAGTGGTTACCTTTGGAGATAACAACAAATGTTTAACGGAGGGATATGGCTGTTTGCTAGCTGAAAATGTTATCATTGAAAATGTGTATGTTGTGCAAGGACTTGAACACAATCTGCTTAGCATTAGTCAGTTCTGTGACAACGGCTACAATGTTTTATTCGACAAGCTGAAGTGTCAGATTCTGCACAAGAAAAGTAAAAACCCTCCTTGATGGGAATCCGGAAAGGAAATCTGTTCGTAGCTGACATGAACTCTGGAAGCAATCCTGAAGTCAATTTTTTCTATGCAAAGGCATCGTCAGATGATAGTTGGCTATGGCACAAGAGACTTTCTCATCTCAATTTCAAAACAATGAATTCTCTTATCAAAAGAGAATTGGTTAGAGGTCGGCCTTAGCTGGAATTCTCCCCAGAAGGACTATGTGAGGCTTGCTTGAAAGGAAAGTCAAAGAAAGCAAGTCACAGAGGCACCGACACATCTTCCATAACTGGTGTTTAGCAATTATTGCACATGGATGTATTTGGACCAGTTAATGTCATTTCGATGTCAAAGAAGTGTTACTGTCTTGTGATAGTTGATGATTATTCCAAGTATACGTGGGTTTTATTTCTTCACTCTAAGGATGAAACACCACAAGTTGTGATTGATCATATCAAGATGATTGAGTTAGATTCTAATTTCCCTGTTAGAGCAATAAGATCAGATAATGGAACAGAATTCAAGAATTCACTTCTCAATGGATTTTGTATAGACAAAGCGATTACCAGACAATTTTCAGCTCCTAGAACCCCTCAGCAAAATGGAGTGGTAGAAAGGAAGAATCGTACATTGATTGAAGCTGCAAGAATGATGTTAAGTGAATCAGGTCTTCCAATGTACTTTTGGGCTGAAGCTGTCAATACTGCATGTTATACTCAGAATCGAACTCTAATCAACAAAGACTTCATGAAAACTCCTTATGAGATTTTGAATGAACAGAAACCTTCTATCAAATACTTTCATGTATTTGGTGCCAGATGCTTCGTGCTCAAGGATGGAGATGATCATCATGGTAAATTCGAGGCAAAGGCATATGAGGGTATTTTTGTTGGATATGGAAGAAGATCATACAGAGTGTATATCATTGATCAACATAAAGTAACTGAAAGTGTCAATGTTACATTTGATGACACTAAACTCCCTAGTATCCAAACTGAAGATCCTTCTGAGAAACTGAAGTTTGATGATATGTCAGATTCAGAATCAGAATCAGAACATGGTCAAGAACCTGAGGTTATTGTTGGTGAAGAACCTGTTAATCATGATGATACTCAAGGTAATGGTGATGGAAACTTTGGCAACAATGGAGATACCACTGCTACTGACGGAGAATCTTCAAGTCATCATGGCAACAACTCAGGGGGAGATGCTGAAGGATCATCTAGTAGGACACAACATCCCAATGAATTTTAAGGCAAATCATCAAGATCAAATCTTCCAAGACAGACTGTCTGGAATAAAGCTCATCCTTTTGAGTTGATTATTGGTGATCCAGATGTTGGAGTCAGAACTAGACGTGCTACTCAAAATGAGTGTATGTTCTCAGGATTTCTTTCTGAGATGGAACCTAATAAGATTGAGGAAGCACTGACTGATCCAGATTGGGTGATTGCTATGCAAGATGAACTCAATCAGTTTGAAAGTCAACAAGTCTGGAAACTGGTACCTAGACCTACACACAAGAGAGCTGTTGGTACTCGGTGGGTATTCAGGAATAAACTAGATAAAGATGGTGTGGTTATAAGAAACAAAGCAAGACTGGTAGTCAAAGGGTATTCACAAGCTGAAGGCATTGATTATGATGAAACCTATGCTCCAGTGGCTAGACTAGAGGCCATCAGGATATTTTTGGCATTTGCAGCATTCTCTAACTTTAAAGTTTATCAAATGGATGTCAAGAGTGCCTTTCTGAATGGAAAGCTGGATGAAGAGGTATATGTAGAGCAACCTCCTGGTTTTGAAGATCCAGATCATTTGGATTTTGTCTACTTTCTTTTCAAGGCTATCTATGGACTCAAACAGTCTCCGAGAAAATGGTATGACACTCTCTCTGAATTTCTTATTAAAAATAGCTTTATTAGAGGTGTCATAGACAAATCTCTCTTTTCTAAAAAGCATAAGAATGATACAATATTAGTCCAAGTCTATGTGGATGATATAATATTTGGGTCTACTAATAATAATCTCTGTAAGAGATTTGCTAAGTTAATGCACAGCAAATTTGAAATGAGCATGATGGGAGAGCTGAAGTTCTTTCTTGGATTACAAGTAAATCAAAGGTTAGATGGAACTTTTATTTGTCAATCCAAGTATCTCAAGGAACTCCTCAAAAAGTACAATCTAGAGGATTCTGCATTAGCAAGGACTCCGTCAACTACAGCTGTCAAGCTTGGACCTTGTGAAAACTCCATTAAGGTAGATGTCACAAGCTACAGAGGTATGATTGGCTCATTACTCTATCTTACTGCAAGTAGACCAGATATTATGTATGCTACATTCTTATGTGCAAAGTTCCAAGCGGATCCTAGAGATATTCATCTCGTTGATTTTAAACGAATCTTAAGATATCTTAAGGGAACACCAAATCTAGGTATTTGGTACCCTAAAGAATCTGGTTTTAACCTTGTTGGATATACAGATTCAGATTACGCAGGAAGTGTTGTTGATAGGAAAAGCACCTCGGGGAGTTATCAATTCCTAGGTAGCAGGCTAGTCTCATGGTACAGCAAGAAACAGCAAACAGTTTCCAACTCAACGGCCGAGGCTGAATATATTGCTGCTAGAAGCTGCTGTGCTCAAATCTTGTGGATTAGGAACCAGCTACGAGACTATGGCTCTGTATTGAACAAAATTCCTATTTTATGTGACAATACAAGTGCAATAGCCCTCACCAACAACCCTGTGCAGCACTCGAGGACAAAGCACATCGACATCAGGTATCATTTTATTAGAGAGCATGTCATAAATGGTACTGTTGAACTATTTTTTGTTCCAACAGAAGAACAAATAGCAGATATTTTCACTAAACCTCTTGATGAATCCACAGTTACCAAATTAGTTGGTAAATTGGGTATGTTGAATAGCTTTAGTGATTAAACTTGTGAATATCTGAAATCTGTTCTTGAGTGAATTTACAAATGAATTTTTCATAAATGAAAAATTCATTTGCAAATTTATTTTATCATTTTCCAATATTTCTTGCTTATTTCTATGTAATTTTTATTATCTCATCTGTTTTATTTACTCTACTTGTTAATTTTAAATATCTCAGAATATTTTATTTTCACTAAAAATATTTTTCTATGAATTTTACTTTCTAAAATTCAACAGAAATCTATTTTTGGAATGAAAATAATTAATTCTGAAATATTGTCTTTGTTTTTGTAAATATTTTCTGAATTTTTACTATTAATATAAGACTTTATTTCAGTTTTCCATATTTGTTAATATTTTCTGTAAATATTTAATTGTCTCTCTACTAAAATGACAATCGGCAAGACAACTGAAATTGTCTTGCTGAAAATCATTCCAGTACATATATATATATATATATATATTTATTTATGTGTGTTTATTTTTATTTTAATGCTGCTATGACAATCGGCAAGACAATTAAAATTGTCTTGCTGAAAGTCATTTCAGTCTAATTGTGTTTTATTTTGTTAATCAATATAGTTTTATACTGGCAAGACAATCGGTATGACTATCAATTGTCTTGCCAGTTATAAACCTTATATATAAATATTTTCCTTTTATTTTATACTGGTATGACAATCGGTATGACTATCAGATTGTCATACCAGTTATATATATTTAGTATTTATTATTTTTATTACTTTCTTTCTTCTATTTTCTAATTTGATTTTGCCTGGTATGACAATCAGTATGGCAATCCCGGATTGTCATACCAGTTATACTACTTAATGCTTTTTCCTATTCTGTTTTCTCATTCCATTCAGTTTCTTTTTCTTCAAAATTTCAACAGTCTTAAAATTCTCTCTCTCTCAACAGTCTTCTATTTTTCTCTCTCTCTCTCTCTCTAGTCGATCAAAATCAAACCCATCTCCATTGTCTTCACTGCTCGAGTTTTTACTCAGCATACAAAAACTTCACTTCTGTTATATACATACACGTATATACATACAGAAGTGCTGTCGATTTTTTTTAAAAAAAAACAAAAATCAGTTTGTGTTTATTTGATTTTGGGTAATTTTATTTTAATTTCTGTTCTGTGTCTTTTGGTTTTTCAAATCTGCGTTTGTGAGTTAAGAATTTTAACGAGATACAATTCTGTCTAAATTTTTCGATTATAATTGATTTAATTCGAATTATTAAATTAATTTAATTAATTCGAATTTTCTTAATATTATTCTTAAAATTTTGAAAGTGTGTGTCTTATTATTATTTTTAAATGGCTCTCAATTTCCAAATTGTTTCGCATAATCTTGTTGGTTATTTTAATCCAGATAAATGTGATGTAGAAAAATTTAAGCCGTGGATTAGATTTTTAAATGACCATTCGATTGTTAGCTCTGCTATTAAATCAAATGTGATTTTAAATGTTGATCTGCTAAGACTGATTTGCACAACCTCTACTGTGGCCGATGATTTTAAATCTTTTTCATTCACCATGGCAAACACACAGTATGTGGTTGATGAAACAGTCGTCAATCGAGCTTTAAATTTTCCTAAGGACAATTTCTGTAATTTGCACTCTTAAAATGATATTTCAAACTTTTTCCATGCTGTGGGTGATCAATTTAACCAAACTTTCAAAATCCAATTTGGTGTCTAAATGGGACATTTTCTTCGATACACTTTCTAAAGTGTTTGCCAACTGCACTAAATCCAACTTTCACAATATCACTTCCACTATGCAGTATATTGGTCTTGCGGTTGTTTTCAATCAAAGGATCAATTTTGGCAAACTACTTTTACCCATTCTCTTGAGACGTCTCACTACTGCTTTACGTGATCATTCTACAAATCATAGGGTCTCGTGTTACTATGCTCGTTTTCTCATGCTTATAGCAGATCATCTTCTCACACCTGAGCATAAGGCTCTGTTTGCTAACTCAGCAGTAACCGAACCCCCTCCTGTAAGCAAAAAGATTTACACCCGCCAAGACACAACTTTCAAATTCATGCAAGTTCCAGTACTTGTATCTGCTTTCATGGCCACTTATATTCCCTTACCTATTTTCAATCTTCCCGGTCATGAACAGCAAGCTCAACCTCCAGTGGTTCAAGCCACCCAGGCTCCTCCAACATCAGATGCTCTTCCATTACAGGTAGTAATTCCTCACTCTCACTCCATTCCTACTTCTGTTGAAAGACCCCCAGTGGTTGATAGGGCTGACCATGAAGTTGTAGAACCACAGCTTCAATCCCAGGTCATAGAGACAAACACAGTTTCACAATCTATCTCAACCTCTCCCCCACTGTCTAAAATGTTACCCAGAAGGTTGATAGGAAGTAGTGTATTGGTGGATGTGAATGAACCCTCAGCTCTGCCTCCTCCGAAGAAAAGAAGAACATTTACTGAGGCATCTGAAAGCCCATCCTTGTCCTTCCAACAGGACATGGACTTTGAAATGGCCACTGAACAGTTACTAGAAATATCCTCTCAACAGGATGAATCTATTGAAATTCGCCATATGGCCATGACATCTTGTATTGAGTCAAGCACAATTCCATTACTTACAATGGAACCATACATACCCACAAATGTTACTCAGGACATAGAGCGAGGAGTGCACATAGAGTCGGTTACAGTGCCTGCCATAGTTACGGCAGAAGAGCAGTCACATGCTTCTAAGGGAAAATCTGACTCTCAGCCACCTTTAATAGAGTCATTTTCTCCCCTCCCAGATCCAACACCTCTGGCTCCCTCACGGGATTATCCACTCACAGATTTATCTGGAGAAAGTGGAGGGCAACTCGGTCAATCTATCCCTGAAGCAATTCAGACATCTATTTCACATGAAATGATAGGTTTGACTGAGGATCGGGACTCGCGAATTCCCATTGCACCACCACTGACCTCTCTTGAAGAGGCTAGGGTGATTTTAAATACAGGTACAGAAGATCAGCCTCAGGAAGACTCCTCACGAGCAATTATATTGAGAGATACACATGCACGTGAGATGAGTGAATTAAACATGAGAGATATTCAGATGAGCGCACACACAGACACAAACACTGAAAATCTGTTAGCTCAAATTGCTGATCTCAAGGAACAACTTGCAAAAAGTCAGGCTGAAGCTAAATCATTCAAAGCACAAGTGGTTGAACGGTCTTCTTCTTCCACCTCTGTCAATAATCAGCTGGCTTTTATCAGGACTGAAATATCAGATTTGAAGACATCTGTTGTACCAAAGCTTAACTCAATTCAGGAATCTCCAACGTTATCAGCTGACGATAATTCAAACTTCTGCTCACTAAATACAAGAATGACTTCTCTTGAAGACTTGGTTGAAATGAATCATTCACTGGATTCCTCCAGATTTCTGAAGATAGAGACGGGTATGGAACATCTGAATGAAGGGATGAAGCACCTGTACTACATGATCAAAAATTCTCACTGCTCTAATGAAGAACAAAAGACTTTCTTTGAAGGGCCGTCTGGTGGAGGCTCAGGCTCGGGAGGTGATGGAGGTCATGGAGGATCTAAAGGAAAGTCTGTAGAGGATTCCTCAACTAAGGGGGAGAAGAAAGGAAGAAGTAATAAGGGAAAAGAAAAAGAATCGTCTGCTGGAGGCACAGGGAAGCCTGATGATATCTACTATAGTGGAGAACAGGATGACTTTGATATTTGTGACGTTCCCACTGAACCAGTCTTGGGAGATAAAGATGGTTTCTTTGAAGCTGAGGAGGAAAGTGATTTTGGAGAATGGGAAGAGGAAGCTCCAGTGGATCCTCTGTTTGAGAAAGAGTTTCAGCAGCAGCAGTCAGAGATGAAAAGAAAAGAAGCTGAACTCAAAAAGGTATCCCAAATCATTGACATGAGGAAAGACATACAAAGAACAAAAACTCTTCAAAAGCAACGTCTTCATGACATTAAGGCTCAAGAAAGGAGAAGAGATGTCAGACTGAAGATGGGTGAAAAATGGGATGAAGCTAGGAGAGTACTTGATATGCCTCAGCTGAGCACAAACAATGATAGACAGTTTCTATATCTTCTGGACAAGCTGGAGATCTCTAATCCAAACAATGACATGTACATGAATGCTATAAAGACTGAAGTCTCAAGGATCACAGCTGCCTTTGACAGATCCCTAAATGAGATGAGCATATTTGTATATTGTCTGAGCGAAGGATCTTTCAAGGTGTCACTTCATCTGGTTGAGAATCGTTCTTTGTCAGAGATTTGGGTTCTTCTCAACAAAGTCAAAAGAAGCTCAGAATTGAATGAAGTTCTTCGAGAAAGGCTCAAAGAGTTTGCCAGCAGGGCTAGTCCTCAAGTGGTCAACAATCCTCATCAGGTAAGATTCTTTAAGTCTGACTGTCTTCAAATCTGCCAGCTCGATTCATAATCTCTTAAAGACTACACAGCTAAGCATCTGGTCTGGATGGAACATTACTTAAGAACTGCTGGATATTCATCCATGTTGAAAACTCAAGCAACTGATCTGATTCAAGCTTATTGTGAAAAGAATATTAAAAGGTACAATCAACTCAAGAATAAGCTAAAGACAATTGGAGTTCAACCAGTCAGGCCAGACAGCTTTACTTCAGAAAAGGATCGTGTCTTTGACAAGGAGTTGCTTCAAGATTTAGAAGAAGGTAAAGTCAGAAGAGAGGACAACTGAATTCAATTAGCTCAAAACACAATGTAATATGATTAGAGCTTTATGAATCAAGATAGACTAATGTAGTTACATGTTCAGGCTAGAGGAACATCTATCTTGTATTCACTTGTAAATTTTGTTTGGAATCTGGAAATTGTTAAATATAATCCAGAACTTTTCTGCTATTTACTTTGCATTACTGTTTATATCTTTTTCTTATTTGTTAGTTGAGTTATCCTCTAGGTATTTCTTGTTATTGTCTAACAAGCAAATAGGGGGAGATTGAAAGGCATATGTTATAGCCTATTTGTTTATTCGAGGATTTAACTCAACTCAATTAAGAATGTAATAAGTAAATAGTGGATCTATCGTCAGAGAGATCTCACAGAGTAACATATGTCAAAGGATTAAGAAGCATTGTTCATCTACAGACTTGATTACTTAATTCACTGGAAGAAGCTCAAGAAATTGATCAAGCCTCATTGATATAAATCAAGATTGTGGATTTAATCAAGTGACAGAGATCTCGTCAGGGTATCAATTAATTACAAGGATTTAGTCTGAAGAAAATCAAGAGTATCAAGGTCAAGGCATGAAGAAACGTCACGGAAGTTAGTCACTCATGAACCAGACAGTACATCGAGTGTCAACATTGAAGTGGTGGAATTGATTCATAATTTTCAGTGATTTTCAGAAGATATTCAGAAGAATGGTTGCTGCTCAAGATTAGTATTAATTCTCTATTAATTAATTAAGTCATATAATTTAATTAAGAAAATAAATTAAATCTGCAAAGATTAATTTATTGATTAATTGAATTAATTGATTAATTAATTTAGAATTAATATTAAGGGTTTTCAGAATTTTTATTAGATTAAAATCTATTATTAATTCAATAAGACAATATGATTTGAACTACTATGACAATCGGTATGACAATTGATAGTCATACCGAAAGTCTTGCTAGTTCATTCTGATTGTCTTGCTAGCTCTAAAGATAGTTCTACCGATTGTCTTGCTGAGCCAAGGGATTGTCATTGCAGTTCATTTCCATTCGGCTGTTTTGATAAAAGAAGCAAAAGACATTCATTATGACTATCATCCAAAAAAACCAAGTCAAGAACACAGCAGAAACAAAAGCAAAACATTTCATTTTTCATCTGCTTTATTCAAGATCAAAATTCTAGATTGTAAAGTTAAATCCAAACCACTAGAATTATTTATCTTGTTCTTGTGTAACAATCTAGCGGATCAAAATCCCTAGAACTTAATCTCAAATCGCATTTAGCATTTGATCTTTTTATTGCAAAAATAGAAAAAGTTCATGTCGAATTTATTCTAGATTTGTAATAATTGATTTGAGATTAATCCCTTGTAACAGATACCGTTGTTGTAACACCTTTCAAGTTTAATAAAAGTTTTATTTAACTTGAATTTTGTTTCACCTTTTTATTCCGCATTTTATTCGATTAAACAGTATTGTTTGTATTCAACCCCCCCCTTCTACAAACATATTGGGACCTAACAACTCTGTTTCTTATGAAGCTGAGGCATTCACTCACCCTGTTCCAGCTTATCAAACTTTGGCTGAACAAGACAATGAGGTTGCTGAGAGGATACTAAACTTGGTGCACACAATAGCTTCAATGCTAAGGGCCAAGGATGCAATCAACTCTCTTCCATCTACAGCTGGTGATGATTTTGAGTTAGATTTTAGTGGCACATTTGGAGATGCTTCGAATGATAAAAAGGATTTCATGGACATAGGGGGAGATGCAGGTCCTAGCTCAAGCACAAGCACTCCAGCATGGATGTTTAGAAAAAACTGCAGTGAACATCATTTCAAATTAACTCTATTCCATAGTATCCATCAAACTCAAACAGCTCTTCAAGCCACTACAGATGCCAACACTAAAAGTCTTCTCCAAGCACACCCTGAGTCTCGACACCTATACAAAATTCAATCTCTCAAACAGAGTCAAGATGTGACTGAAATCAAGAAAGAAATTGCACAAGTCAAGAAGGAAATCACTGAAAAGATAAAGTCCACCCTTCCTGACACTACATTGAGAGACATTAACAGGAAACTCGGGAAGGATTCTGACTTAAGTAGCAAGGTTGACTCTTTAGACACTGGGCTAAAAGCACAGGAAAATTCAATCACAAAGATCCAAATCAACCAAGTTCACCAGACACTCATTCTTCAGAAATTGGTGGTTGCTCAAAATTCAACCCCGGCCTTACTTGATGATAACAAAAAGGGGGAGAAAGGTGCACTTTTCCAAGTCAGTAAGGGGGAGAAAGATATACTTACACAAGGTAGTGATGGGGAGAAGGATGTGTTAGGTCACACAACACTGTAGAAGCGGGTTGAATACAGTATTGATACAATCAAATCGATTTAACACAAGTATGTAACAAAGATCAAGTATATTGAATAAACTCTGTTACAATAAGAATTGTTGTTCTCTCTCAGTGATGAACAAATATCACTAAGAGCTTCTAGGTTACAATATATAATCTTCTCGATAATGATAACACATATAGTGTAAACCCTAAGTCTGTGTTTATATAGTACACAGTTACAAGATAACTTCTAATTGATATGGAATATAATTCTGTCTCCTAAAATATATCAATCAAATATCTTTTATAAGTCTTCCAGTCTTCTAACTCTTTCCATGTATATCTTCTTAGATTTCAGTCTCGATCTTCTACTGTAAATCAGCTTCCTTCCTTATATAAAAGTCTTCCCCCACTTAAGTTTTGATATGACCTTAAGTTCTGATATTAAGTTCTAACTTCTAGTAAGTCCTGATTTCAGTAAGTCCTGATATGTCCTATTTGTTAAGATCTGAAAACTAAACATGAATCATATTAGACATGACATCTCAATTATATCTAACAATCTCCCCCAACTGGTATATTATGCAAAATATACAAGTTAATAGATTTGATGATGTCAAAAAAATTTAAGTACAAATACAATAAGAGTTTAACTAGATAACTAACTATAACTTACAGTACTTGTAGCTTTTACCAATCTCACTTAGTTAATCTGAATTCATAATGATTCTTTACAAAGCTTGATATCAGCTTTTCTTCTTTAATCCTCAGGGCTTGAGACATTATAGTCTTGACTTGCTTCATCTCTTCATTCTGACTTCCAATCTGATAGATTGCAGTCCTTAAAGTAGAGATATTGTTTCTTTCTAAACCATCATTCAGTCTTATTACCCCAGGATGAGAAGAATCTGCATTGTAGCATAAACATTTCTCATTCAGTATCACTTCAAGCTTAGCAGAATTCTTCTTCATTGGCATTTCACTTCCATCATCTTCAACAATATTAGGAATGAATTCTGTAACTCTTGAACTGAAAATTCTTGCTTTATCTCTGATGGTCTTCAATATGAAGTTTGACCATCTCCTGGTAATATCAGACTTTACCTCTAAAAGGTAATGAAAGAATTGAAGTTCTTTCAGTGATTTATTCAGCACATTTGATTCTGACATCTGATATGTCTTTCCATCTTCAAGAAATAGAATCAGATTTTCCTTTACATTGTGCTTGTCATGAGCATCCAGTACCACTTGAACAGAGATAACCTTATCAAGATGTTTCTGTGTAACATCTTCAAGCGGTCTGTCACTCAATAGAAATGGATCTCTAGTAGCTACTTTAACTCCTGTTTTAATCTTTGCTTCATGAGAACCTAGTCCAACCCTGTCTATTGGTTCTCTAGCATTTAACCCAATAGTCATGAATGTAGACAGCAATTGGCTTTTCTTTGGATCTGATGGTTTGACATTTTTCCACAGAAGTTTCTTTTTATTAGCTACTTCAATTTTGTCTAAATCAACTTGAGCACTGTCAGAGGTTGACTTGATGACTTTATCAGAACTTGTTGTTTCAGTTATAGCTTGTTGTTCTTCACTCTTAACAACTTTAACCTTGTTAGAGGTCGTCTTTGATTCTTCAGAAATCTTCTTTCTTTTCAGAGTTTGAACATCTTTATCTTCAGCAAGATTATCATTAGTAACTTGAACCATTTTGCATACTGGCTTTATCAGAGTTTGAGGAATTTTCAACTCCAGTGGCTTGGTCGGTTCATCAACTTTTCCTTTCCCTTTGACTTTGGGATCAATCTCATATTGTGATCTTCTTTTGGGCTTTGATGCCTCAGTTTGTGACTTCTCCTTGATCACAATGCCTTTTACCTTAGGCCTTGGAGGTTTCTTTGCAACAGAAGCTTTTGGATTTAGATTTTTCTTTTCAGCTTTGAATCTAGCTTCTTCCTCCTTGAGATTTTCAAAATCCATTCCTGGATTATGTTTCAGAAACAATCTTCTAGCAATTTCCTCGTCAAGTGTCTGAATCTTGGGATCCTTGTAGTAGACAATAGTCTGCTTTCCCTTACGCTTCAGATTTTGCATGAACTTTTGAGAATCTTGACTTCCACCTTATATCAGAACATCAGGCTTTGTCATCAGACTTTGCTCCTCAGAACTTGATATCAGATTTTGAGTTTCAGTATTTGCTATCAGATTTTGAGTTTGAGCAGCTTCAGAACTTGTCTTCTTTTGAATAGAAGATTTGTTTGCATGAGTAATTACTTTCCTTGAAGAAACCTTGCTGCTCTGCTCTTTTCCCTGAACTTGACCATTACCCTTGCTAGGGTTTCCCTGGTCATCAGTTTCATCATCTTTCTTCTTCAGAAATTGATAATTTGAGCATTTGGACATAACTATCTTCTCCCCCTTTTTGGCATCATCTGATAATAGGAGTGAGAGAAAAAGTTCTACTGAAGATTGAATATCATTCAATTGAGCCTGTTGAGAAGCTTAATTTGCCAGAACCTCAGTGATTTGGGCCTGTTGCTTCTCTTGAGCTTTCTCAATTGCTTCTACTTTCTCAGAAATAGGTCTGATAAACCTCTTTTTATCAAGCTTGGTCTTTATATCCAGCTTTTCAGCTTTTTCTATAAGTTTGTCAACCTTTTCTTGAGTAACAGAGTGTAGACCCTGAAGATTTTTTATAGACAGAGTTGTGACTTTGAGTTGTGTCTTGAAATCAGCATTTGTGAGCAACTCATCAGCTTTACCAATATGGTATGTCAATACTTTAGAGCTTGGAATGAAATCAGTTGCATTCCACTTCTTGGTCCACTCAACTCCTCTAGGAGTTTCATCCCAAAGTACAGGAGCATCCTGTTCAACAAATTTCTGGACCAATGCTTCCTTTCCAAGTACAAGAGCTAGAGTATGTACCGAGACACTGTCTCCAGAGCTTGATGAAGACTCGTTATCCTCTGATAACACAACAGTGTGTGAGGCTATAGGAGTTTCTGGAACAACTTCTTCTAGAATCTGAGCATCAGAATTTATCTCCAGAATAGGTGTTATTGGAGTAGATTATATCTCAGCATCATCATTTAAAATTGGAGAATGAATTGGAGATGTCTGAGCTGCTATAGGAGCTTCCTAATACAGAATAGTAGGAGTGTGCAGCCTGCTGATGTCAATTTCAGGAATTAAGCCTGAATCTTTAACTATAACATCTTCATGAAGAGGAAAGACTGGAGGTGTAACCACTGTATCAGGAACATTGTCTTCAGTTTTAGCTGGAGGTGGCAGAGATTCAATGATAATTGGCTCTTTTGAGATCAGAGATTCCTGATCCCCTTCCTCAGCTTCTTCAGTATCTTCTAATGGAGGCTTAGCCTTATACCTCTTTACCCTCATTTTCTTCAATCTCCTTGCCAATGAATGAGTTTCTGTAGCAGCATCAGAGTTTACAGTTCTCTTTCTTTTCAAGGAATCAGAATCTTGAGCTGTAGTTTCTTTCTGAGAAGTGACATTCTCAGCTTCAACTGTCACAAGTTCTGAGGCATGAACCTGTGCTTCCTCTTCACTATCAGATTCATCCCTGAGAATCATTTTCCTACTCTTTTGTGGAGGTTGAGGAACAGTGCATAACCTATCTCAGAGTTAGCGAGAAAGTCCTGAACGAAATGAAGATCTGATGGGGCTTCACTCTTGCTAAGAATAGCTAAGTAATTGTTGGGGACAAACTTCGCTCCATTGAAAATAATATCTTTTGGTGCCATTTCTGTAAGAAATAAGTGAGAAAATATATTGTGCACAAGGTGTTTGATAAAAGTCCTGTACGAAAAAGCTTCAGAGAATATTAGAGAGAGAGAGAGAATAAGAGAGATTAAGAATACAGAAGTAGGTAAAAGATTAGAAAATCTTTTAACTCCCATATATATACTCTCTCCACTCAACAGTCCTTTTTAGAAGTAAAACAGACACTTGTACACCTATCAGCCAGTAAATTGTTAAAGCAGAGTTAATGGGCACGAGAAATAAGCAATAATTAACGTGCATATGCAGTTTTTCAAGACAAACACGTTTACCACTGACCCAAATAATTATGACTGTTTTTATCTCACCTAAATATATTCTGATTAAATATGACCGTTACAGTATTTACCACAAATAAGTCAAGTAAAGAATAATGCCACATAAGCATCAGAGTTTCCATCAGGATTTAATATCAGAACTTGACTATTATCAGATTTTAATAGTCATCAGAATATGGCTTATCAACTCAAAAAGTGAACGTTAGTATCTGTGCTTCTTCATACAAATACTGACTTGATCCTTCAGAGTTTAATCATCAGAACTTCCATCAGAACCTGTCCTCAAAATTTATGTAAATGACACTTAACTGTTTGTCAAAAACAACTTAATCACCATAGTAATTTTCATCATTCATATGGAATGATAGTGTGTGCATTAGCAAAATATCAGATAAAGATTTAAAGTCTGATAAACTTCTGTACATCTTAGAAATAAGGCATAACTAAGAAAAGTGCTTAAAATCTGTCATTAATAAGGAAGTCTACTATAGAATAAATTTGTGCATGAGTCCGCCTCAACTGTTTGTGCTCATTTTATGCATCTTTTAGAATTCTTTTTCACAGTGGCTCCTCAGTGTAAATGAGTCACAACTGCTATCAGAATTTATGCTATTATCAGAGTATTTCTGCAATAATCAGAGAATGTGAAAAGTCACCAAGAAAAATTCATTTGCTTTTCTAATGCATATTATTCAATACCAGCAATGCACTTGGGTCTTCCCTTCCACATATTTACTCTAGATCTCAAACGAGTACCTGACTTTAATTTTCTTTTCTTTTCTTTTCTTTAGATAAGTGAGGCTTATCAGCATTTAGTTCATCCCTAAGATTTACTGACATCAGAATTTGACAGATAAGAAGCAAGAATCTAGTTTGTGACTTAGTAATAAGATACACAAAGTAAATTTGACTAAGCTCAAAATTAGAATTTTCTTGTGTTAATGAATTTCCACATAAATAACTAATGCAAACATGAGATTTCTAGTATGTTAAAGACTACTAGGTCAGCATCTAACATAGTAATCCTCATTGGATTGAATAGTCACAAAACATTCAAATCACTATCAGAGTATATAGATCCACATCAGATAACAATCAGCATTTAATGTATTCGATTTAAGAACATATTACATGAAGATAAGACAATTTGTAAACACTGATCAAAAAGTCTGATGCATGAGAACAAAAAATAACCAGATTTAGAGAAAGAACCTGAAACCATTCCAAGTTCATTTACCAATCTTGTAAAAGTAGATTCACATAGTGGTTTTGTGAAGATATCTGCTAGTTGTTGATCTGTTGGAACAAAATGCAATTCCATTGTACCTTCCATTACATGTTCCCTTATGAAAGGGTACCTAATGCTGATGTGCTTTGTCATTGAATGTTGAACTGGATTACCTGTCATAGAAATAGCACTTTGATTATCACAGTAAATAGGTATTTTTGAAAATTCTAACCCATAATCCAGTAACTGATTCTTCATTCAAAGAATCTGTACACAACAGCTTCCTGCAGCAATATATTTTGCTTCTGCAGTTGATGTGGAAATTGATTTCTGTTTCTTGCTAAACCAAGAAACCAATCTGCCTCCAAGAAATTGGCTGCTTCCACTTGTGCTTTTCCTGTCTATTTTGCACCCGGAAAAAACTGCAACTCTGTAGTTAGTAATATCTACTGATGAACCAGTATCTTTATCTAACTTGGTTACAGTGGCCATGGGAGTGGATGCAGTTGAACTGTCTTGCATTCCAAACTTCTTCAGTAAATTTCTGGTGTACTTGGATTGACAGATAAAAGTACCTTCTTCATTATGCTTGACTTGAAGTCCCAGAAAATAACTAAGTTTTCCCATCATACTCATTTGATATCTTGACTGCATTAGTTTTGCAAACCTTTAACAGAGTTTGGCATTTGTAGAACCAAATATGATATCATCAACATATATCTGTACCAAAAGTAAGTCCTTTCCATGGTTGAGGTAGAACAGTGTATTATCAATTGTACCTCTGTGAAATCCACTTTCCAGAAGGAATTGAGCTAAAGTCTCATACCATGCTCTTGGAGCTTGCTTAAGGCCATAAAGTGCTTTGTCAAGACTGTAGACATGATTTGGAAATTTTGAATCTACAAAGCCTGGAGGTTGTTCAACATACACCTCTTCTTCCAATTCTTCATTGAGAAAAGCACTTTTCACATCCATTTGAAAGACTTTAAACTTTTTGTGAGCAGCATACGCCAAAAAGATTCTTATGGCTTCCAATCTAGCAACTGGTGCAAATGTTTCATCATAATCAGTATCCTCCTGTTGAAAGTAGCCCTTAGCAACCAGTCTTGCTTTGTTCCTTATAATTATGCCATCACTGTCAGTTTTGTTTCTAAACACCCATTTTGTGCCAACAACTGATCTGTTATTTGGTCTTGGCACTAGGGTCCAGACTTTATTTCTTTCAAATTCATTTAACTCTTCCTGTATTACTTGCACCCAATCAGCATCTTGAAGAGCTTCTTCCACTTTTTTTGGTTCAGTCTAAGATAGAAAAGAATGATAGAAACATTCATTTGATGTTGCAGTTCTAGTTCTGACACCTGCTTCAGGATCTCTAATTATTAAGTCAAGTGTATATGATTTAGTCCACTTCCTTGTAGATGAAAGTTGTTCTCTAGAACTGGATCCTCCTCCATGATCCATGCTGTCTCCATCAGCATTTTCTGATGCTCCCCCTGTAGTTATGCTCTCTAAACCTTCATAATTTGAGTTAGATCCTTCAGGATTTGAAGTATCAGAGTTTCCAGAATTATCAGAATTTGGCTCATCAGAACTTGATGAATCAGGACTTGAAGAGCCAGTGACAGGTTTTGATGCTTCTTGAGTGTCTTGAGTTCTGGTAGGATCTTCAGCTCGCTCCCTCTGGACAGGTGCATCTTCCTTTGGAGTTATTACCACAGTTTCAATGACATCAGAACTTAACCCGTCAGATCAGAGTTTAAGTCATCAGAATTTACAGAATCAGAATTTAAATCTTCATTTTTAAATCTCGGCTGATCATGATCATTGAAATCTTCAAGTCCAGTAATCTTCTTATCATCAAAAGATACATTGATAGATTCCATGACAACCCTTGTTCTTAAATCGTAGACTCTGAAGGCTTTTGTGGAAAGTTGATATCCAACAAAAATTCCTTCATCGGCTTTTAGATCAAATTTTGACACCTGTTCAGGATGAGTCTTCAGAACAAAACACTTACATCCAAATACATGAAAGTTTTTCAGATTTGGCTTCTTTTTCTTCACCATCTAATATGGTATTTTTCCATGCTTATTTATGAGTGTAGCATTCTGTGTAAAATAAGCAGTCTGCACAGCTTCAGCCCAAAAGTAGGTTGGTAGCTTTGCTTCATCAAGCATTGTTCGTGCAGCTTCAATGAGAGTCATGTTCTTTCTTTCTACAACTCCATTTTGCTGTGGAGTTCCAGGTGCAGAAAATTCCTGTTTGATTCCATGCTCTTTGCAGAACTCTTCCATTATTGAATTCTTGAACTCAGTGCCATTATCACTTCTTAATATTTTAATAGAATCTTTGACCAACTTATCCAGCTGTCTGACATGATCAGTTAGAGTAGATGCAGTTTCATTCTTCTTGTGCAGGAAATATACCCAAGTGTATCTTGTGAACTCATCCACTATAACCATAACATATTTCATCTTTGCAATAGACATGACATTTACTGAACCAAATAGATCAACATCCAGTAGGTGATAAGGCTCAAGAATTGAAGATTCAGTCTTGCTCTGGAAAGAAGATTTTCTTTGTTTTGCCTTTTGACATGAATCACAAAGTCCATCAGAGGCAAATAATGATTTTGGCAGTCCTCTCACAAGATTTTTCTTTACAAGCTCATTTATGTTGTTGAAATTTAAATAAGAGAGTCTTTTGTGCCAATTCCAGCTTTCTTCAATTGATGCTCTACTCAATAGACAAATTGCAGAACTATCAGAACTTGTTGAAAGTCCGGCTTCATAAATGTTACCATGCTTGTAACCTTTCAGAACCACTTTTCCTGTAGAATTGCTTACAACTTCACAGTGTTCTTCAAAGAAATCCACATGATAACCTCTGTCACAGATTTAACTTACACTTAGCAGATTGTGTTTAAGTCCTGAGACAAGAGCTACTGATTCAATGATGACATTCCCAAGATTGATATTTCCATATCCCAGAGTTTTTCCCATATTGCCATCTCCATAAGAAATTCCTGGGCCAGCTTTCTCCACAAAGTCTGATAGCAAGGCTTTATTTCCAGTCATATGTCCTGAATATCCACTGTCCAACACTAGGATATCTTTCATGTGCCCTGCAATCACAAATACCACTAATGGTTAGTTTTAAAGACCCAGACTTGCTTAGATCCTTTGGCCTTTTTAAGTTTGTTAGCATTTGCAGTGGATTTAATTTTAGAGTTTATGCTAACATTCTTATTTTCAGAGTTTATATCAGACTTTACACTAGAAGGAATAATACTAACTTTCTTTAAAGAATGTTTTATTTGATAATAATCATAGTACAGACTATAATATTCCTTACAAATATTAATGGAATGCCATAAACTACCACAATGAAAATAAGGATTTTGTGGTTTAAACCTAACAGACTAGCTCTTAACTCCTGATCTAGGAGGTAAAAAGTTTATATCTTTATTCTTCCTACAAAAAGAAGCAAGATGGTTAGATTTTCCATAGTTATAACATTTCTTTCTAGGAGCATTAGGAACAGACATATAATTATTGCTTTTGTTCACACCTTCCTTTCCATTCCTATTTTTCCTAGCTTCCTTTACCTTGTTGACATTCCTAATCTCTTTCAGCTTATGCTTAAACTGCTTATTTTTTATTAAGCCTATGTTGGCTTCAGTTGGTTTATCCTGTTTTAATTTATCAAAAGTTGACTTATCTTTGACTTCTGTCACAGACTCTTTCATCTTTTCAGAATCAGACTTACAGTTTTTGCTACAAACTTAATAGGATTTGCCTTTGGCTTAGCAGTCTGCTTAACAACAATTGGCTCAATTTGTTCAGTTCCTTTTTCACTTTTATCATCTCCATAACCTAAGCCCTCTTTCCAATTTCCACTACTTAATAAATTCTGAGTTGCTCTACCAGAGTTAGTCCAAGTTCTGATAATCTCTCTTTCCTTTTCTAAGTCAGCCTTTAGAGATTCATTCAATTTTAACACTTCATCTCTAACATATAAAACATCATCTTTTTCTTTCTTAGTTTGATGATGAACAACTAACTCCTTTTCTAAATAATCATTTCTCTTTTTATAAGCAAGATTTTCAGATGTTAATCTTTCACATGTTAAAGTATGATCTCTATAACTAATAAACATGGTTTTAAGATATAATCTCAACTCAGTAATATCATCAGTATGAAAGGCATAAGTTGTTTGAGGTACCTTCAATTCAGCAGTTTTAGGGTTGTTGTCAGCATTTGCCATCAGGGCATAGTTCACCTCATGTTCAGAATCTAAAGTGTCTGTCCAGCTTTTCTTCTTCGTGACAAGTGCCTTGCCTTTTTCACTTTTTCCTTTCTTGCAGTCAGGAGATATCTAGCTTCTTTCACCACAATTGTAGCATTTGACATTTGAGTTGTCTCCTCTGTCAGACTTTCCTTTACCTTCAGACTTTCTGAACCCTTTCTTATCAGAACTTCCACTTTTTCTAGAAAACTTCTTGCCTTTTCTGAATTTCCTGTAGGCCATCTTTGTGATACCCTTCACCATAAGAGCACACAATTTCATCATCTCTTCATCAGAATCCATCTTAGCTAAACTTTCAGTTTCTGAATCATCATCATCAGAATATGATGACTCTGAATCAGACTTTATGATGAGAGCCTTTCCTTTGCCCCCTTTTGAGGCAATATCTTTAAGAGAATCCTCCTCAGCCTTAAGAGCAACTGTCCTTGACTTTATTCCATGCCTCTTGCTCCTTTGATCCATCTCAAGTTCATAAGTCTTGAGCATACCATAAATTTCATCAAGAGTATTTTCAGTAAGGTCATAGTTGTCTCTTATGGTAGTAGACTTCAAATCCCAATTTTCAGGAAGAGCTAAAAGGAATTTTAGATTTGAATCTTCAAGATCATATTCCTTGTCCACCAGTGACAGATCATTCAAGAGTTTCACAAACCTGTCATATAAGTTAGTTAAAGACTCATCAACTTTTGAGTCAAAGTGCTCATACTCTTGAGTGAGTATAGTCCTCATGTTCTTCTTGATTGCATCAGTTCCCTGGCATCTTGTCTCCATAGCATCCCATATCTCCTTTGCAGTCTTGCAATGAATTATCCTATTTGACATGATATTATCAATGGCACTATGCAGCAAATGCCTTATCCTTGCATTCTTGGCAATAGATGAGATATCTTCAGCTGTGTACTCACCTTTCTCCTTTGGTATGGTCTTTGCTGGTTGATCAGCAACTACAACAGAGAGCTTGGTTGGCTTATGTGGTCCTTCATTAATTCTGTTAAGGTATTCTGGATCTGTAGCTTTCAGAAACATAGCCATCTTCACTTTCCATATGGGATACTCAAAAGGTCTCAGTATGGGAACCCTAATAGTCTCATATCGACCGTGGGTTTGAGTCTTTTGAGTTTCTTCAGTTTTGGTGGGCTTGGTTGGAGTTTGTGCTTCTTCAGACATGATTGTTTGGATCTTTATAGTATGTGTGTTAACAGATAATCTCTTATACCAATTGTTAGGTCACACAACACTGTAGAAGGGGGTTGAATACAGTGTTGATACAATCAAATCGATTTAACATAAGTATGTAATAAAGATCAAGTATATTGAATAAAATCTGTTACAATAAGAACTGTTATTCTCTCTCAGTGATGAACAAATATCACTAAAAGCTGCTAGGTTACAATGTATAATCTTCTCAATAATGATAACACATATAGTGTAAACCCTAAGTCTGTGTTTATATAGTACACAGTTACAAGATAACTTCTAATTGATGTGGAATATAATTATCTCTCCTAAAATATATCAATCAGATACCTTCTACAAGTCTTCCAGTCTTCTAACTCTTTCCATGCATATCTTCTTTTATTTCATTCTCGATGTTCTACTGTAAATCAGCTTCCTTCCTTATATGAAAGTCTTCCCGCACTTAAGTTCTGATATGTCCTTAAATTCTGATATTAAGTTCTGACTTCCAGTAAGTCCTGATTTCAGTAAGTTCTGATATGTCCTGTTTGTTAAGATCTGAAAACTAAACATGAATCATATTAGACATGACATCTTAAATATATCTAACAGGATGTGCATATTCAAGTTAGTAAAGTGATTGTTCCAGCAATTACTTTCTCTAAGCCACCAGTTCTGGATAACATTGACTTGATCAATATTGCAGCAGCTAAGCTTAGGCTGAATGATCAATTGAAACAAAATGATGAGAAGATTGAAAAGGTTTTTGGTCTAATTGGAAAACCTGATAAACTAGTGAAACACTTCACTCAATTGAGACCAATATCAATCAATGAAATGAGCTTAGGGAACTTGGAAAAAGGTAAACCCTCAGCAAGAAGACTTTCATAGGCTAATGTGATTTTACAACCAAAAGAAAACTACTCAAAGAATTCAAAAAAAAATCCATTGGACCTAGTCTATGCAACTCCCAAGCCTGATGAAGAGAAGCTGTTTGGTAGATCTATTGCTTATCACAAAGATCCAAGAGACTCAGTATTGAAGAAGAGAATTGCTAAAATTTACAGGCATGGCAAATTGATCTGTGTGATGGCTGGACATCCACAATTTGTAGAAGATAAGAAAGAAGAAAAGTTGAGGCTCAAAAAAAAGAAAAGGCAAGCTGCCTTAGATGCTAAGAATCAAGCTAAGAAGTCTGCAACCACAGAAACTGAAATGCCTTCTGTGATAGCTGAGTCTGTGAATGAATAAAAGCAATAGGAGCCAAAGCACACAAAAGTACCAAGACAGAAATTTAGAGCAAAGAGGAAGCTGGATTTTGATGAAGAAAAGGAAGAGTACATGTTAACCCAATTTACCACTAAAATTCAACCAACCTTGCCCATAATGGAGCAGGCTGAATTCAAGGTTTATTCTAATATAAATTTCCATGGTAAACCTATAATTTCTAAGGATGAACCCATAGATTAAGAAAGCCTACCAATCCCTGATCTAAACATCCCAATCCCAACCAAACCGAGGAAAACAAAGAAAAGAGCAATCAAACAAGCCAAACTTGTCAGACTTCAATCAAAAGCCTTATCCAAACCCAAACCAACTGTCAACCAGGGAGATCAACTCTACATCTGTGACATCAAGGAGTTTTCACACCTCAATCTCTATCTGGATGAGCTAGATGAAGTAAAAGCTATTGTAACGACTGGGAAATATTATGTAATTATTTTTATCAATAAATAATTATTATGTGATTTTATGTGAATTTTGGTGAATCATTTGATAATTGATATTAATATTTGGATGTTTATTTTTGATAAAAATAAGATATTGTAATTTTCAATTATCCAGAATTAAATATAGATGATTTTGGTATTTTTATGGTAACTTTTGGACTATCACATGGTTTGATAAGGATTTATAGAATTAATAATGATTATTTTTACATAATTATAAAATTACTTTTTAGAATCAGAAATCATCCCACTTCAACTGTTTTTGCGTTTTTACAACCCGAAACTTTTCCGAAAACTCCTTCCTAACCTAATCTGATAATTCTGAACACTTTCCGTGTTTTGACTTTTTCAAATATGGGGTAGGGTGACCTGTACGAGTCCCGACGTGAAATTTTCGATACGCTAATCATTTTATATATCGATAAGAATCCATATTCTTAAAAGGCGAGACATGGCTATCTTATTTTTGTATAAAGTGTTTTATAAAAGGATCTGTGTTGATAATTATCCAAATCAGGTATTAAAATGATATCGTTATATAGTTACTTAGCGGCTAAGTAACCAAATTTCGGATTCGATGTGTAAATATAATTATCGAATTAATAAACAAATAAAATATGTGATGGTTCTGTCAGCAATGTGACGCTGTATTATTAATTGTTTGTGATTGTAGGATGCGAAGATTAATTTTATAATTAATTATCGAGTTATATGAATTTAATTCATTTTTAAAGCAATTTTATTGGATATTATTCTTATAAATGCTAAAATTGTTTCTAAAATTATTTTTTATTGTTCTATAATTTTATTTACTATTTTTAGGGGTTATCGAATATAGAAATCAATATTTTGTAAATTATTTAATTTTAAATGATTTTCTGACTTCATTAAATTGTAAAATCGGTAATTAATTCAGAGTGCTTCAAAAATCATAAAAAAAATTATTTTATTAAGTTTGGATTATTCCGAGAATTTTAAAATTATTTTGGGAATTTCTGGGATTTAAAAAAAAATCAACTGCGCGTTGTTTTGCTTATTCGTTAAAAGTAGATATGAGCTGTGTTTCAAAATTTATTTTAAAATTATGAAAAACTCATTTTAATAACCCTGAATTAATTACGCTAGTGTAAAACTATTTTTGGAAATTTACGAGGTAATTATTACCCGTAATTATTCGATGGATTTATAAATTCGGTGCAAATTCGAATTTTCTCGGGATAGATAATCAGATAAAAACGAGTGATATTATCCTAAAAAAATAATCTAATTGTCCCAATCTCTCACCCCCTTTCCTGTGTAACTCCTGCAGACTCTCTCGACTCAATCCTCTCTCTCTCTCTCGTATCCTCAATCTCTCTCTCTGAAATCTCTCCCAATCTTTTTTTTTTCTCTCGATTTCTCTCTAATTCTTTCTCTCTCACCTGTTTCTTCACGTTTTTCTTTCTCTCTACTGTACCGCCGCCGTGCCTTCCTGTTCCGGCGACTTTTCTCCCCGGTTTGTTTTCGATTTTACTCCCTGGTTTTCTTTTTCTTCATATGTTGCCACCTTATTCCCTTCCTTTTCCGATAATCATTCCCGCTACCCCCCTTTTTTGATGTTCGACTCTTTATTCAGGTATATACATATGTATATCTGTATATATATACATTTGTTATTGTGTGTGTTGAATTGTGTGTGTTGAATTGTGTGTGTGTCACCGTGTGTGTGAGTGTTGTGTATTGTGTGTGTGCGCGAAGCAACGTGTGTGTGTGTTGTGGGAGGTGGCCCGTGAGGCGCGTGCGCTTGTTTCTGTGTTTTATTCAGATTGTTTTATTCTATTTTTCTAGATTGAACTTTTACTATTTTCTGCAGAAAAATATTTGGCTATCCTAATGAAACAAATATATTTTTCTTGCGGGGAAATTAGATTTAATCGGTGGAATTCGTGTCGGAAGTCCGTTATAAACGGAAACCCGCGAATTTTACCGCCGTCGGCGATGAGCCTTGGCGAGCCGACGGTGGGCGACGATGATTTTTATCTGAGTCCTACGAATAAAACCATAAAAATATGAATAAAAATATGAATAAAAATAATTAATAACTGAATTGTGTCGGTGATTGGGATTGCGAATGGCGGATTGGATTGATTGTTGTGTTGTGAATTTGACGTCGCATTGTTCGACGGGCAGGCCGATAAACAAAGGAGACGCTGCCCGATTTTCTGGAAATTAATCCCAAAAATACGGGAATGTAACCCATAATTATCGAAGACGTCGAATGAAAGTAAATAAATATATTATACGAACCTAGTTGCGTATTGTGACAAAATATTTTATAATTCATTACCCTATTATTTTCAAACAACGAATATACGTACTTTCCGAAAATGAACACCGAACCGAATTTCGAAGATATGAACCATAATTGCTATGTGTATTTAAATAATACATATAAATATAAATTGGATTATGAAATCGTATGGGTAGAATAGGATAGTGATGTGATGTTAAGCGAAGCAATTATCTGAATTAGGGTATTTTAACCTTGTAGGTCCTAGTTGGAAGACCCGAGATTTGACGTTGGACTAGGAGTGATCTAGCGATTAGATGTTGAGATTAACAAAGTTCCAATCGAAGGGCCCGAGTGTTGAGATCGTATCCAGAATGGGATAATAGTTTGACGATAAGGCCGAACGTTCAAGTTGAACCAAAGTCAACTAGTAATAGCGATTAAAGCTTATTGAGGCAAGTATTCCTGAACTTTCTTTTAAATACTGCAAGTATTCCCGAACTTTCTTTTGAATACTGCAAGTATTCCTGATTTTTCTTTTAAATTACTGCAATTATTTCTTCGTTCCTATTCTAAGTTCAGAATAGTTAAATGTTTTATATTTCGTTGTAATTAGTCTTATTATGCATGTTCTTTTATTCTTGTTCCTATAATTCGATTGCTCTCTTGAGCAAATACCCATTCTTTCGGGTTATTTGCGAACCCTGAATTGGGATGTTTTGAATTCAAAATGATTTGACATCAAAATACTTTACGGGCTGGATAGTGATATTTTGGGGATTGAGTTTTACTTAATCCTGAGGACCGGGTTATGACTGGTGCCTCGAGATGGGCCGTAGTGCCTCGGGACCCGACTGGGTCTATATATGGAGATATAGATCTGCATTATATCCTGACTGATCAGCAGGATATAGATGCGAACTAGTGTCCAGTCTAATTTGTTGTTGATCGCCATTAACGGCATTCTCTCTTGAAAGATTTTCATGATTCCAAAACCGGACAGAACCCTGATTCAGGAGATGAATCGGGGAAATCGCTTGTCGTGTTTGAATTTATAGTTAAAGGCTGGTCATAGCCAACGTTTATTCGCTCAACTCACTCAAATAAATAGAATTGTTCAAAATTATTTTAATATTTTTGTCCGAAAGTTTTTCCTTTGATATTAATGCTTGAAACTCAAATTATATACTTGCTGGGCATTTTTGGCTCACTCTTGCTTTGTAAATTCTTATTTCTGCCAGAAACAGATAAGGATAAAAGTTAGAGAAATCTCCGCTGCGAGAGGTTGAAGAAGTTAGAGGAATATGATAAGAGCGTTAGGACAAAGGTATTCTCATTTGTATTTTAGTTGTTGTAAGTTATAGAAGATTAGATTCTTGTTTCATACCATAACCTGTAAACGATCCGGATTCAAGGGGTTAATTGAATATTATTTTATTTTATGTAAAGATTGTTTCGTGACACCAAATCATGACCCCGGATTTGGGTTGTTACAAGTTGGCATCAGAGCTGCAGGTTATTGGTAACTGAAATAAGAATAGGTGAGAGTAAGATAGGAATGATAGGTTGTACATGATAGTAAAGACTCTAGGCGTATTCATGTTGAGTGGAGTTGAGTGTGAATTAGGGTTAGCAGATTTGATACGGAGTTGGTAAGCCAGGATTGTTTAGGTAGGCGTAAGGCGAATATCGCAACGCTACGATACCCTATTTTTCATGTGGGTTTGAAGAAAATGTGATTGATTCCGGTGAAGGATTTGTATAAGGGAAGCTAGGTGAATATTAGTACGATTTAATTTAGGCATTAGGACGAGTTCCACGTGGGAGGCAACCAGTTGATGGAAGCCGATGAAGAACCAATGTTGCATGTCTCGAAGGCACCACCGTTGCGAAAAGAATCTATTCGCTTATCGGGAGCTGCGCAAGGAATGATATATACCTTCCTAGAGATAGGTAAGACTAGCAAGAAAGTGCGAACCTATCTACAGACCAAACATTGAATCGCATGCGTGGTTATAAGCATACCGCCAAGGACGACGACAAGAATGTCAATGATAGTACTAAATGTCAGCGTTGCGGTAGAATTGCGAATAAAATGATTTACGACGGTAAATGAAATTTCGACGACTAATAAGTGCGAGCAGAATCCAAGAAAAAGTGGAAGAGGTACCAAAGTAGAGAGACCCTTATATGGGCATCCTTTCAATTAGACATTTCATTGGTACATCATAAAAAATAGCAAGTAACTTATATAGTAATGACGACCAAATATTTGATTTCCAAAATTTTAAAATGAGATTTCGGAAGAGATTTTCTTAATCAACTTTCAGAAGATTTTTGGTATGAAATGAGTTTTACAAATTGGTTGTCAAATTACTATTTATGTTCTTGTTATCATCCATGTCAGTTTTATTCTTGAAAACTCACTTACACCCTATAGGTTTTACCCCTTCAGGTAGATCAACTAAAGTGCATAATTTATTTTGATACATGTATTCCATTTCGGATTTCATGGCCTCTAGCCATCTCTCTGAGTCTGGACTGTTCATAGCTTCTTGATAGGTAAGAGGCTCATCATTGTCTATGAGCATCATATCATCATCTTGAGTCAAGAAAAATCCATAATATCTCTCTGGCTCATGTCGAGCCCTACTAGATCTACGAACAACCTGCGTTTTCGGAGCAGGAACATTTTAATGCACATCCTGCCCACTTTCCAACTCGGGTTCAATATTATTTTGTGCATCTCGATCTTTATCGAGATCTATAGTCCTCCCCTATTTTTTCTTGGAAAGTAACTCTCTTTTAAGAAATACAGCGGTTACAGCAACAAACACTTTGTTCTCGGTAGGATTATAGAAACTAATTCGAAGGGCCAAGTAGACCCACCAACAGGGAGAAGGTTTAAAGTTTTCTGTGAAAAATGAAAGTAAACGCTGTTTAATAAAATCAATAATTGAATCAACATATTAAAATATTATTTACCCAATTTATAAAATTATTAAAATTTAACGAGATTTGTGATTTAAATGAACGAAGGATGATTAAAGGAAATGGTAGAATCTTTTAGATGGTGGAAGAGGAATCATATTTTTATCGATGAAGTTGAGGCGTTGCGTGATCGAGGGTTATTTTACGCGGCATAAATGGAATCTGAAGCAGTGGTTATAAATTTTACAAGGACGCAATTATGGTCAAATCAATAAAATATTGGATATGGAGGTATTTCCAGATGACATTCCGAAGTTATAACGTGACCTAAACGGTGAATCTCTCATTCGAATGGTTTCTGAAGGCACACGTAAGTGAAGCGTGGAAGGTGATCAACATTGACATTCTTTCTTCTAATATGATAGCATATGTTCTTCTTGATTCTTGAATACGTATGAGCTCTTTTGTTGATAAATCATATGAGGCGAAAACGAAAGAAAATTTCCTTGTATTCCTTCTGAATTGTTTCTCTTCTCAAATCCTTGATTCCTGATTGAGATAACAGTGTTGTGATATGACGCTTTGTCGAAATGACGAAGAGTCGGGTGGGACGCCACCTAATCATGTGCTATATTCCATATAGTATGAAAGACTGGCCATCTTGAGTACGAATATGGTTGTCTCATTCTTCACTCATTTTCTTCCTTCAATTTTATGATTTACAAATTCTTCCAATCGGTTGTTGCACTGTTATTCTTTATTCCATTTTTTAATCAAAATCATGTTCACAAACTCTCCTCTTGCATCGAGTTTGTTCTTTGACGATTACAAAAGAAATAGAATAATCCCGTGCGACAGGTAGAAGTACGTGTCGAAGGAGAATATAATTGCAAGCCGATAAATGGGGGACATTTGTGAGCAAGGAAGAATGGATACACCGACAACACGACCGTGGCAAAGACATCAAATCTGACAGTTGTTCATGTTACGAGGATCATGTCAGTATGGTAGGTTACATTAATGTGATGTACTTCAAATCAGACGATTTCGATGAGAAATTAGTCGTTAGTGAACCGTAATAATTAGATTAATTACAAAACGAGGGATTAAAGTTGTGTGCATCAGACAATGCGAATGAGTATCGGGACGACAATTGAAGATCAAGGAAATTCTGAAAAATGACTCAAACAGGTGATTAATATGTGAAGCATCCCTTCGTTGTGGGAAAATATTTATCGTGAAGATTCAAGATAGGAGAAATTTTAATTGCAACCGAATTTCAGACATCTTCTTCAAGGAATTGTGAAGTTCCCTAACTTGAGTAAATAAGTAATGGTAAATTTAATACCCACAACCGGATCAATGACGAAAATTTGATACAGGATCATAAGTGAAGATGAAGCAATGATGATTCGACTGAGGAATCTTTTAAAGAATAATGATCTGATGACTGAGTTTCCTTCGGATTGCGGCAATAATAATGAAAACCATGAGTGGTTGTTAGAAGATAAACAGAATATTTAAGAAAATTAAGAGGGTAGCATCAAAAATAAAAGATTGGATGCGGCATAATTCTTGAAAGTAACTATATACAATGGGTAATGACAAGAGATAAGTTAAGAGAATCACGAAATAAAATCCTTGAAAAACAACGAGATAAATCCATTAATGACACTTTATAATATTCTGAAAGAACTGCAAAAAAAATAATAATAATATATTAATCCTTATTGGTTCAAGACCTTAGTTCAGTTCAAAAGATAGATGCTATGCCAGTTAATAATACAGGTGCTGATCAAAATGTTACAGTTTCAGTTATGGTGAATGGATGAATTTGGTTGATAAAGGTGGATGGGTATGATTATGAATACTTTGATTGATTGATGGTGTCGGCTTGAGTCCAACTGGTAGTCAATGATATAGGGGAAGTGCTGCCCAAATTTCCAGAAATTACCCTACATTTAAGGAGAAAGAAGTATATTGTCGTTCTCATCAGTACTCCAAATGATTGCAATTTCGGGTCTTGAGAAAGTGTTATGACCAAATCGACTTTATGGAATTGGTCTTTGATTCCAGTTAGCTAGTCAGCACTTGGTTTAAGTGATCAGTTTAAGGAATTAATTGATCAACTTTACCAACTAATGGTTATTTAAATGGAGATCGATTCCAATTAGATAGAGTCAAACTCTAACATGATTTTCAGATCCGAAATCAAAGCAATTAGCAATTTGAAGGAAGTAATGGCATCAACAGAAGTGGAAATTAGTAACAGTAGTGTAATGTTGTTGCAAGCATGTGCTAGATTTTATCTAGATGAATACGCCTTTTCAATAGACAAAAGGAACAGAAAGTTATTGGTTCATGCTAGTGAGAAGAATATTTTCAAGAACTGAAGGTACGAGATAAAGCAAAGAGATTCTATTATCCGTAATAGCGTTCCAAGAAGGACTTGGATGTATACCCATATCGAATGACGAGTTAATGGAAGCTATTGTAAATTAGTGGAGAGAACGTTTGCAAGAACTGAAGATCCAAAATAGGGCAAAGAAATGTTACCATCTATAATAATACTCCATGAAGGACGTGAATGTACATCAATCTCGAATTACGATTTAATGGAAGATGATGTGAAATACTGGGAAACTCGCAAATTCAAGCATCTAAGGTAAGACGGAGACTGATGATGTCCGCATGTGAACTCAAGGAAAAGAAATGTTGACCAACAAGGTAAAGTCAAATACGGAATCCGTGATGAGTTAAGCAAGGATAAGAAAATAGCTACCGATGAAATTTGATAATTCTGTTAGTAAGAATTTAAATATTATAAATAAAAGCCTTCATTCCAGTGTGAACTCCAGAAATGACCTATCCAATGATAAACAAATTAATATTACTAAGAAAAAGAAATTTGTTATGTTTAAAAGAGATAATGAATAATGAGAATGGAGAAATAATAAAGAAAAGAAGTGGAATCAAAAAGGATGATAAAGAAATTTTATAAAATAATCCAGGAAATATGCAAGTTCAGAACGTCGGTTGTGCCCGAACTGTTAGGAGACTGAGGTGGAACGTCGATAGTTGGAGATAGAAATTTGTTCCAAAAATGCGTGTAAACAGGGATGATTAAACAAATGTATTGATGGTGAACTGCTAGAGAAGAACGTTGCAATGAATCTCATGTCGAAATTCTTTAAAATTTAAAATAAAGTTCCGGAGGTTCGAGCGAATGATTTGCCAAGGTTACCTCGGGGAATGAGGTAAGAATTTCTCATCGGTTACTGCACAGAGTCAAGCTGGTGTCAAAAGCCCTATATTGTATTACTCAATAGGGATGAAATAATGAGTGAAAGAAAACTTCAGGAAGGTGGAATGAAAGAATAATGAAATAAAGAGTATTTTGCGATGTGCACAAAAGTGGTCATAAAAAAAGAAAGTGGAGGTATGAGGTTATGCGTCGATTATCAAAAATTATAAGTTTGAAGATTAAGTGAACACAATGTACCAGGAGTATAGGGATAGTGTGATTGTATTTATTGATAACATCCTCGCTAATTCAAGGACTAAGGAAGACCAAGTTGAATGCATGAAGATATGCTTGCGAAAAGTTGAAAAATAGCAGCTGCATTCTTAGCTTCAAAGATATGAATTCTGGTTATAATGGATTATGAGCTATGATTGCTTGGTTAACTACCAACCAGGAAAGGTCCATTTTGGGACAGATGTTTTGAATAGAAAGAAAAGAGTGAATACCATTAAGATTGTTTGGAAATGGTTAAAAGAATTTGAAAAGTTAGGAATTAAATAATAGGATTTGATCCGTCTTCTGGGTTATGCTGATACTTACTTTGTTGTTGAATATCAAAGGTGCTATTAATACAGATGATTGATGTTGACTTCAGTATGGGACGTTGTGAGCATCAAAGTTCGTATTGATATCTAAATTGATGTGACAATAAAATGAGTATTAGTACCAAGAGACCGGGTTTTGAATAAAGTTCTAATTCATTCCGTTCCAAATTAATGTACTTTCTTTCAGATAGTAAGAGATTCTCGCTCGATGAATTTACATGATAGTGATTGAAAAGAAATAGAAGTATGCTAACAAGTGGTGAGTTAAATGCAATTGCCAAGATTTTCCTTTAAATTTTAGTTTTTGAATAGATTTAGAACATTTTGAAGCATCAGCCGCCATGAGCTTAGTATATCGGGCGCAAACGGATGGAAAGTGCAAGGGACCGATTAAAGATTCTTGAATCTGATTAGAAAATGAGTATAGGCCAGAATAACCAAACAGAAAAGGACATGAACAGTAGAGTAGAACAGTCAGTGAAAATAGAAAGTTCATGAATATAAATTATTGGAATTAGACAGAAAAGAAGATTAGTGTGAATTAAGTTAGTCCTTTGAGGCAATGAGATAGATAGAACGATTGTGAATGAGTTGGTCTTGTTGTCACAGGTATAACGAGTTTATAAGACATTCATGTGTGTGACTACGAAGATTAATTTAGCTCCAAATATATGAAGTAGAGATTGGGTTAGGGGTTGCATGAGCAACTGATAGATTTGATGACAGTAAAAGGTCATTGAGTTGTGATTAAGGTGATGAGAACTGAGAAATTATCAGAAAGATACATGGAAAACATCACGGTTTGTTCCTTAGCATGATTCCGAGGACAGAATCCTTTTAAGGGGGGAATGATGTAACGACTGGGAAATATTATGTAATTATTTTTATCAATAAATAATTATTATGTGATTTTATGTGAATTCTGGGGAATTATTTGATAATTGATATTAATATTTGGATGTTTATTTCTGATAAAAATAAGATATTTTAATTTTTAATTATCCAGAATTAAATATAGATATTTTGGTATTTTTCTGGTAATTTTTGGACTATCATATGGGTTGATAAGGATTTATAGAATTAATAATGATAATTTTTACATAATTATAAAATTACTTTTTAGAATCAGAAATCATCCCACTTCAACCGTTTTTGCATTTTTACAACCCGAAACTTTTCCTAAAACTCCATCCTAACCTAATCTGATAATTCTGAACATTTTTCGTGTTTTGATTTTTTCAATCTGGGGTACGGTTTGACCTGTACGAGTCCCGGCGTGAAATTTTCGATACGCTAATCATTTTATATATCGATAAGAATCCATATTCTTAAAAGGCGAGACATGACTATCTTATTTTTGTATAAAGTGTTTTATAAAAGGATCTGTTTTGATAATTATCCAAATCGGGTATTAAAATGATATCGTTATATAGTTACTTAACGGCTAAGTAACCAAATTTCGGATTCGATCTGTAAATATAATTATCGAATTATTAAACAAATAAAATATATGATGGTTCTGTCAGCAATGTGTCGCTGTATTATTAATTGTTTGTGATTGCTGGATGTGAAGATTAATTTTATAATTAATTATCGAGTTGTATGAATTTAATTCATTTTTAAAGTAATTTAATTGGATATTATTCTTATAAATGCTAAAATTGTTTCTAAAATTATTTTTATTGTTCTATAATTTTATTTACTATTTTTAGGGGTTATCGAATTTAGAAATCAATATTTTATTAATTATTTCATTTTAAATGATTTTCTGACTTCATTAAATTGTAAAATCAGTATTTAACTCCAGAGTGCTTCAAAAATCATAAAAAAAATTTATTTTATTAAGTTTGGATTATTCCGAGAATTTTAAAATTATTTTAAAAATTTCCGGGATTAAAAAAAAAATCAACCGCGCGTTATTTTGCTTATTCGTTAAAAGTAGGTATGAGTTGTGTTTCAAAATTTATTTTAAAATTATGAAAAACTCATTTTAATAACCCTGAATTAATTACGCTAGTGTAAAACTATTTTTGGAAATTTACGAGGTAATTATTACCCGTAATTATTCGATGGATTTATAAATTCGGTGCAAATTCAGATTTTCTCGGAATAGATAATCAGAGAAAAATGAGTGATATTATCCTAAAAAAAATCTAATTGTCCCAATCTCTTACCCCATTTCCTGTGTAACTCCTGCCGACTCTCTCTCGACTCAATCCTCTCTCTCTCGTCTCCTCAATCTCTCTCTCTGAACTCTCTCCCAATCTTTTTTCTCTCTCGGTTTCTCTCTAATTCTTTCTCTCTCCCCTGTTTCTTCACGTTTTTCTTTCTCTCTACTGTACCGCCGCCGTGCCTTCCTGTTCCGGCAACTTTTCTCCCCGGTTTGTTTTCGGTTTTACTCCCTGGTTTTCTTTTTCTTCATCTATTGCCGCCTTATTCCCTTCCTTTTCCGGTAATCATCTCCGCTACCCCCCTTTTTGTTGTTCGGCTCTTTATTCGGGTATATACATATGTATATCTGTATATATATACATGTGTTATTGTGTGTGTTGAATCGTGTGTGTGTCACCGTGTGTGTGAGTGTTGTGTGTTGTGTTTGTGTGCGAAACAGCGTGTTTGTGTTGTGGGAGGTGGCCCGTGAGGCGCGTGCGCTTGTTTCTGTGTTTTATTCGGATTGTTTTATTCTATTTTTTTTATTGAACTTTTACTATTTTCTACAGAAAAATATTTGACTATCTTAATGAAACAAATATATTTTTCGTGCGGGGAAATTAGATTTAATCGGTGGAATTCGTGTCAGAAGTCCGTTATAAACAGAAACCGGCGAATTTTACCGCCGTCGGCGATGAGCCTCGGCGAGCCGACGGTGGGCGATGATGATTTTTATCTGGATCCTACGAATAAAAACATAAAAATACGAATAAAAATACGAGTAAAAATAATTAATAACTGAATTGTGTCGGAGATTGGGATTGCGAATGGCGGATTGGATTGATTGTTGTGTTGTGAATTTGACGTCACATTGTTCGACGGGCAGGCCGATAAACAAAGGAGACGCTGCCCGATTTTTCAGAAATTAATCCCAAAAATACGGGAACGTAACCCATAATTATCGAAGACGTTGAACGAAAGTAAATAACTATATTATACGAACCTAGTTGCGTATTGTGACAAAAATATTTTATAATCCATTACCCTATTATTTTCAAACAACGAATATACGTACTTTCCGAAAACGAACACCGAACTGAATTTCGAAGATATGAACCATAATTGCTATGTGTATTTAAATAATACATATAAATATAAATTAGATTATGAAATCGTATAGGTAGAATAGGATAGTGATGTGATGTTAAGCGAAGCGATTATCTGAATTAGGGTATTTTAACCCTGTAGGTCCTAGTCCGAAGACCCGAGATTTGACGTTGGACTAGGAGTGATCTAGCAATTAGATGTTGAGATTAACAAAGTTCCAATCGAAGGACCCGAGTGTTGGGATCGTATCCAGAATGGGATAATAGTTTGACGATAAGGCCGAACGTTCAAGTTGAACCAAAGTCAACTAGTAATAGCGATTAAAGTTTATTGAGGCAAGTATTCCTGAACTTTCTTTTAAATACTGTAAGTATTCCCGAACTTTGTTTTGAATACTGCAAGTATTCCTGATTTTTCTTTTAAATTACTGCAATTATTTCTTCGTTCCTATTCTAAGTTCAGAATAGTTAAATGTTTTATATTTCGCTGTAATTACTCTTATTATGCATGTTCTTTTATTCTTGTTCCTATAATTCGATTGCTCTTTTGAGCAAATACCCATTCTTTCGTGTTATTTGCGAACCCTGAATTAGGATGTTTTGAATTCAAAATGATTTGACATCAAAACACTCTACGGGCTGGATAGTGATATTTTGGGGATTGAGTTTTACTTAATCCTGATGACCGGGTTATGACTGGTGCCTCGAGATGGGCCGTAGTGCCTCGGGACCCGACTGGATCTATATATGGAGATATAGATCTGCATTATATCCTGACTGATCAGCAGGATATAGATGCGAACTAGTGTCCAGTCTAATTTGTTGTTGATCGCCATTAACGGCATTCTCTCTTGAAAGATTTTCATGATTCCTAAAACCGGACAAAACCTGATTCAGGAGATGAATCGGAGAAATCGCTTGTCGTTTTTGAATTTATAGTTAAAGACTGGTGATAGCCAACGTTTATTCGCTCAACTCACTCAAATAAATAGAATTATTTAAAATTGTTTTAATATTTTTGTCCGGAAGTTTTTCCTTTGATATTAATGCTTGAAACTCAAATTATATACTTGCTGGGCATTTTTGGCTCACTCTTGCTTTGTAAATTCTTATTTCTGCCAGAAACAGATAAGGATAAAAGTGAATAGCTTTGATAGACAGCAGAAGTGAGAGAAATCTCCGCTGCGAGAGGTTGAAGAAGTTAGAGGAATATGACAAGAGCGTTAGGACAAAGGTATTCTCATTTGTATTTTAGTTGTTGTAAGTTGTAGAAGATTAGATTCTTGTTTCAATCCATAACCTGTAAACGATCCGGATTCAAGGGGTTAATTGAATATTATTTTATTTTATGTAAACAATGTTCCGTGACACTAAATCATGACCCCGGATTTGGGTTGTTACAGCTATTGATGCTCATAAGAAGCTTCTAGAGAGATTGGTGTTCAGGTACAAGGGTGGAAAAGAGCTAACTTGACCTCTTTACAAAATTCTCAATGAAGGCTATTCTGTCTTAGTGAAATATTCTCCTCAATAAAGAAGAACTTTGGGTTCAACATTGTTGCCAAAATGGAGATACTGAACAAAATTGAAAAGATAAGAAATAGCTGGAGAGACCCAAATGCACTCTCAAGAGTCTTATCTATTCCCTACAATGGAGATAGACTGCATTTGAGACCATACTGGATGATGGAGTTCAAGGATGAGAAGAACACTAGAAGATTCTTTAGATTAGAAGATCAGATAAAGATTTCAAGCAATGAAACTCTCATGGAGATGCAAGATATGCTGGATCAGACTAATGAAGATGAATTTGAATTCTACAGGCAACTTCAACATCAGATTGAAGAGAATAATGAGAAACTGGGAAAGAAGACTAGACATTCAAGTAAATAAGATAAATTTGCTCAGTCTAAAGGAGCACCTTAAAAATGGCTTGTTAGATTTTCTATGAACCTTCCTCTGTATAATTTTCAATAAATTGCAACACTTATCAATTTTATCTACTATTAATCAGTCTGTATTTATAAGGTGATTTGTTATCATCAAGTTTCTCTTAATTTATGCCTACAATTCCAGTAGACATAAATTGGGGGAGATTGTTAGGAATATGTCATAGGCTTGATGATAAGTTCACCAAAACACCTTAGTAGATTTAATTCAGTGTTTTTGTAGCTCTCAACGGATGACTTTAACATCTGTTGAGAGAGTAGCTTGTGTCTTAATAAGTTTTGTAACACATTCCTACATACTACAATACCTTATAGATCTAGAAGTTGTAGGATATTCAAATTTATGTTGACTACTAGATTGATATGCAAAATAGGTTGGCAAATTATATATATTAGATGCCTTGTAATTTTGCATAAGTGAAATGGAGTTAACTACTATGGAAGACTTTCAACAGATGATTCTACAAGGTTTCAATGGATGATCCACGTCACATTCAACGGATGATCGAATGAAGTTTCAATAGATGATCCAACACAGTTTCAACGAATGATCCAATGAAGATTTAATGGATGTAGTCATTCAAATTGCAGTTGATAGTGACTTGACAGTCATATGGGTTGATTATATGCAAATGAAATGTGGTAGCCTATTTACAGGTTTTAGATAACAAAGAATCATTTCCACTTCCATGCTTACTTGAAGAAAATCAAAGATACTAGATGGAGAAATGAAGAAGCATGTGATTAGACAAAGAAATATTTTGTTTTATTAGTTTGTTTTATTCACTTGTATCTTGGTAATATATAAACCAAGAGTAGCTAGTAGGAAATTAAGAAATCAACAAGAGAAATAGGAAAAGCTGTATCTGAAAAGAATTTTTCTGTTCCTTGTAATTCTACTTGTAAGCAGCTGTGTGCAAATCTTGCATCATAGAGTTCTCAATTTTATATATATCTCTGGTGGAAAAGTTCAATCCACCAGAAAGTTTTTAAATACTTGTGTTTATTTAATTTCTGTTTAATTACCTCAATATTTTCATTCCGCACTTTTCCTTAATCAAACACTGTTATATATATTTGAGATAGAGTATTTCTTGAAATAGAAAAAGGAACCAAAATTAAATTCAACCCCCCCCTTTTGTAATTCTTTGTTAGATTGTTTGGGAATAACAACTATCTTCATTATAATCTAAACATTCTTTCTAGTTTTTGTCAGATATCATACTGTTAACCTTTTTCCCTGAGTCAATCCATATTTTAAATATATGTCTTTCTTTTTCAAGTGCTTCTTCTAACATGATATATTTAGTGTTCAACCGAGTCTCAAAATGCTTAGCCTTACTTCCTGTAGTTTCAGTTTCATGCATAAATATTAACTCAGCTTCAAGGTGATTATTTCTTTTTTTCAGTTCATAATTCTAAGATATCAGCCTTTCATTTTCAAGAGATTTATTTTGAAGTTAATATGTAGAGATTTAAGGAAAGACTTTAATTCAGAAACATTATCAGTATTAAGAGGAAAAACAGTCATTTATACCTTATTAGTGGGAGAAGCATTTTCTTCAAGACTTTCCATTAGTGCATAGCTTATCACTGTCAAATCATGATGAGTCCATCTAGTCTATACTTGAAGTAATAAGTGCCTCTCCACTCCTTTTAGGTCACTGAATTGCAATATGTCCCTTTTCATTGCAGTTAAACCTTTTTCCTATCAAACTTTTTTCCCTTTGTGACTTTACCTTCTTTCTTTCTGAATTTTTCCTTTTCTCCTCCAGCAAATTTTTTGTTAAAGCTAGTATTTCTTTGTGACTTTCTGAATCTCATCTTTTTGAACAGTTTGACTAGCATTGCAGCCATTTGAATCACTTGAGGATTATCAAGATCTATTTCAGAATCTTAATCGGTATCAATATCAGGATCTGATGAGTCATCAGTATCTGACACCACAACAACAGTCCTTCTTTTTGAATTTTCACTCAACTTGAATTTAGGCTTATGAACTTCTGCATTCAAAGTAACTGACTTCATCTTATTGCCTTTCTTGTTCTTCCTTTGTTGAACCTCCAAGTCATAGGTTTTCAGAGTCCCATGGATCTCATTTAGTGTGCAAGTGTCAAGACTACACTAATTCCTGATGATTAAGGTTTGTGTATATCATTCCTCAAGAAGAGCAACTAGGTGTTTGAGTCTTCTTTCTCATACTCTTTACCAACTAAAGAGTGATAATTTAGCAATGTCATAAATCTATCATAGGCATCAATGAGACTCTCAACAGATAAAATGACCTTATTATTTTCTAATTATATATACATATACATATTTATTTGTTTGTTTATGTGTAAAGATATAAGATATTATCTTATTCTATTTTATAAGTATTGATATTATAAGATTACGTGGAAAAGATAATATGAATGATAATTGTTCTGTGGAAGCTGTGCCCATATGTGACTTAGATTTTTTTTCTAAATTATTTTTGTGGATACTGGGATGATGTTTTCTAATTTCGAGTATTAAATTATTTTTATAAAATTCTTTAGATATTTAAAAATAATGAGACTTGATTTATAATATTCTTTGGTAAATATAGGACTTTTTAAAAATAAATTCTTCACTTATTTATGACTTTTAGGTTTTGTTTGGCATTGCCGTTAAAAATTGTTGTACTGCTAAAAAAAGTGTTGGCACAAAAAGTGCTGATGTAAAAATCAGATAACTGTTTAGTAAAGTTAATATCACTTGTGCTTTTCGAATGGAAGTTGGAAAGAAATTGTTTGGTAATTTTTTTTCTAAAAGTGTTGTAAGATTGGTTACATGTAAAAATAACTTTGTTATAAAATTATCAAATGACTTAAGAGATAAAAATTGTATCAAACTAAATTGGTAAAATTATTATATCAAACTAAAACAACTCGTACATTCTCCATAATTAAATTATGAGTTATTTGATTGCGAAGTATGTCCATTTCTCCTGGTTCATCACTTCTTTGACTTTGCTCTGAGGCTTGAGGTTGACGATCCGAAAAACTATCTCTAGCCACAGAATCTGGATGGGTATAAAATTCCTGAAAAATAGTATCTTTAAAGTTCTCAATCTAATGTAGTTATGCAATTCCATTGACGCGACAACAATATTTCTTTGAGATTCAAAAGAATATTGAGGCATAATTTCCAAAATCTTCCATCTCTTCTACCAAACTCCAAATGTTCTTTCAATACAACTTTGAAGAAATTAATGTGCTTTATTAAATATTTCTTGATAACCCTCTGGTACATGTCCATGATAAAATTGAGGAAGATGGTACCTAACTTTTTGTATGGGCCAAGATATCCTAATATTTCTGGATATCCAGCATCCACCAAATTATACTTACCTTATATTTAAAAATGGAAAATAAATGAAAGTAGTCATCTCTATAGATACTTGTATGAGCGTGCGTATATATTAATAAATCTTACCATTAGGGGGACATGAGAAATTTAAATGTGGTGTGTTAACTGCAGCATTAAAAATACGGGCATCATGAGCTGTTCTTTCCCAGCATGCTAAAACACATGTAAATCGCATATCAAAATTACAAATAGCCATTACATTTTGTGTTGACATATTTTTTCGTCCTATAAACCGGACTTGATCATCTGCACGTACACAAGCATGTACATGCGTAACGTCAATAGCACCAATACAATCCTGAAGATAAAATATTTCAAAAAAATGAATAACAGTAAATTCCAAAAAAGTAATATTTTCACATTTATATATGAAGAAAATGATAATAAAGTTTGAACAGAGAATTATACCTTAAAATGAGGCATATATCTATCATCGTTAAGTATATGAGATGGAATCTTCTTGAACTCTGGATCGTCAGGCTTTATCAATTTTTTTGCGAATGAGCACGCTGATTGTAGTACTTCATGAAAAACTCTACTTACTGTTTCACTGGAATATTGAAAACGTTCTTAAGTGTGTATGTTGGACGCACCTTGAGCTAAAAAAAAATGAAAATTCCTATTTTTTCGATAACCGACATCCTTCTCGAAGGTTTTAAATTGTACATATTTTCCAAGTCTTGAGAGAGCTGAAAAGAGGTTTCTTTTTCCATTCTAAACATATTCTTGCACCTAATTACATTCACAGATAATATTTCTTGCATCCATCTATGACCTGTTTGATAAGATGTCATACAAGGAAATTTATGAATATATGTGCAATAATATTCTATAATTGCAACAGTGGCACAGACTATCAAATCCCAGAAATCATCATTATCATCAACCATCTCATCAGTGATCTCATCCTCGGTACTCATGTAACTTATATCTATAAAATGTAACAAATTTAAAATTAAATTAGCATTAAATAAATATGCATTAACAAGAAAAAAACTTTCATAGAATCGGTCATGAAATAAAAACAAAAAAAAATAAACTTAAACTCTCAAATAATTAATTATATGAAGCAATGTATAATGAGATAACTATACAAGCTATTTTTTTGGATTCTCGGCGTCTTGTTTTCGTTTCTGATACTTTAGCCAAGCAACTTTAACATCTGCAGTCTCTAGGTGTTTTCATAGCTCTATTTTAACTTTATGCTCAAACATCGTTACAGCAAAATAATACATGTCACTATATTTAGTGATCTATGGGATGGAATATATATCATTCATAACTTCTTTTACTGTATAACTAGCTTCTAAGGTAGAACTTCTTTTCTCAACAGTCGCCACCAGTTTAGATATTTCAGATCTTATTTTTGATGTGGCACTTAATCTTTGCTTTGTAGTACCTTTTCTTTCATATTTTTACTTACTTTCTGGATAGCTTCTTTGCATGTCTTTCATTTTTGTACTAATATTCGAATTATCATCTGAAATAGTATCATCTTTTTCCTGTAAGAATCCATTCATACTATTTTGTGGTCGATCATCCTCTGACTCGTTTAAGCTAATTATATCATCCTCATTTGGACCATTGTATGTTGGCACATTTGCATTAGATGATGGGACCCAAGAAAACTAGGTAGCAACTGTAGCCCCGAACACCAAATCATTTTTCAAAATAAGTTCACGCTCTATTCCTTTTTTTGAAATTTAGCATATTCTTTATTCAACTACAAGTTCACCACAAGGATATCAGTTGATATATTTTACAATCAGGTAAAAAAATTAAATGAAGCAAAATGAGAAAGATTACCTTTATTTTTTCATTTCACCATTCAGGAGTTGCATCCACCGTTTCTATTATTGGATCCTAACCCAATCCAGTTTCCTTACCTATTAATTCCTTCCAAAGCTTCCAATCCGTCTTCAATGAGTCCGACTTATTTTTTAGTTATGGTTTCCAATATTTTAACCCAGTAGAATTTTGAAAAATTTGAAATAACAAATTCCCATCCTTTAGTAGTGAAATATGTAGAAAGCCGCAATCATTTATTGATCGTAATTATACAAATGTCGCAGAATATATGTGTTGTGCTTGAAGTCCATTTTGCTTTTGTTCTGGAAGAATCTTGTAGTTCCTCAGTCGACTTGTTATGTGTCTTATGTGAAAGAACGATACTATTTATCCATCGAGACCCGTGGAGAACTTTCTAGGCAAGGATTTATGGGTCGAAGAAATAATATTTATAAAATTAACAAAATAGCAAGCTAATTTTATGTTTCTGAGTCAGAAACTTTTGGAGAGAGGGCCAAAAAGAAAAAAATGTATGATGTATTTTAACTTAGTTTAAGATAACATGTAACATATTTACAGCTTACTCCATACTACAATATTAGCATAAATAGTCTAGTTAGGATTCCAGACTGCAATATTAGCAACTTTTTGATCAAAAGTTGCTTTTATTTTTACCAAACAGTTTTGAACCTTCTTTTTTAAAAAGTTGCGGTTGTGGTTGTTGATAGGGGATAAAATAAACCTTGACTTTGTTGTAATAATTATACATGGTTTGGGCTACAAGGCCCATTAAGAAGATGTGTGATATTCAGACTAAGAAGGTCAACACATTGACCAGGTCTGATGGACCTGATCAGGCCTGATGGAATAAAAAGGCCCAAATAGCCCTGAATATTTACTATTTTCATAGTTGATAAATATGGGAAAATCAGCTATTAAGATAAGTTCTAATGAGGATATAAGTCCTTTTAGATAAGCTTCCAAAGGGACCTAATTGGATAAGGAATCAACTTCCTACCTCCTAGGACTCCAAAGTCCATTCTAATTCTAAGACTTGCCCACCAAGTCTCCTAGACCTATTCTAATTCAAGGTATTCTACACCTATATAAAGGGTCTTACCCCATCAATCAAGAACTATGTTTTTTAGCTTGATTCTCTAATTCACAGAGATACGTAGGCATCTTGTAAAGGCAAAGTTAAGTTATGAAACACGAGAGCAACCATTAAAGGCCTTGAGCTCTCGAACCCTAATATTAAATACAGCAATTAATATACCCTAGTATTTTTTCCATAACATTTGGCGCCGTTTGTGGAAACGCATAACAACAATCATGGTGAGAACATGAAGTGGAAACAGTGCCCCTGAAGGAACTCCAGCTGCAACAACTCAAGTGATTTCGTCAACGGTGAAGATACCCCCACACTGGTCCTATGCCTCTGCACAAGAAGGAACCCCGGTAGGGGAAACTGAACCTCAGCCACAAGGGACGATTCCCCCGGCTCCTCAAGGGACGAATTCCTAACTTCAGCAATCACATACACGTGTGAATGCTCGACCCGTTGGGTATGAGTATTCAACTGTTGTGACCACTAACCCCCTTATGGGATTCCCCTTTACCCCGATGTCGGAGGAAGTGGACATGCTAATTGGAGTGAAGCATAAGGGAAGATGCCCCAATATATACGTGGTTTGACTCATATCCCGGAGGATCAAGAATTCTTTGACCCTTACACTGAGAGAGACTCTGAATCTTCGGATGATGATATGGCCCCAAGAAGGAGGAGTGCTGGAAAAGAACCGATGCCTGATGGTGGTCAGCGTCCTAGGAGCACCCGAGGGACAAATCCCCAAGAAGTGCAGGAGAGAATCGGGGCTCACGAGGCTGAGATTCAAAGGTTGAAGCACAATCTGGAGGCGCACCTGACCCCTAGACCCCCACTACTGTAATAACCCCAAAAATTTTGAACTTTTTGTAACCCTTATGAATAGTGTTTTAGCTGAATGAGAAAACTTTTCATGCCACACTATGTAGGGGTTCTGTTATGGATATTCTGAGATTTTATTAGTACTCTATATGGTATATAAGTGTATGTAAAGATCATCAGAATCCAATTCCGAACACTTTGGTTTTTCCAGGAAATCCACTAGATACGGAAAGAATTGAGTATAAGGTAACAGGATAAAAAGGATTTAAATTAAAGGATTATAAGAGAGGATCATAAAAGGAATATAATATATTGAGAAAGGTTAAGGGAACCTAAGTAATAAGATCCCGGGTATGATCCCTCAAATGATAAACGAAAACGAAAGTTAAGCGAACCGTATAACAGATCAGCGGTCATTAGGCAAACAATTAGGAAGTTAATCAAAGAGATTAGAGGGGATGATGTCATCCAACCAATGGGAAGAGGACACAGAGGGAAGGATGACACCACATGATGACATAAGCGTGACATAGGGAGGAAGGAGATGTGGTTGGTTTATAACCACACAAAGACAAGGTTATTAAGGTAATTAACCAAAAACAAAACAAATCAATAATCAACCAACCAAGCCAAACATTACATTTTCACCAAACAAAACACAAAACCCTCCATTTCTTCATGAAGCTCTCGGCTTCTTTCTTAGCAAAATGAAGATCCAAGCTCCACCACTTACTATTTAGCAAGGTATTTATCTAAGCTTCCCCATGGATAGTTACATACTTCCTATAAGTTTAAGCTTCTAATTCCAAGCCAATCTTTTTCTATAAATCATAGAAGAAGATGGTGAATATTACTTTCTTGAAATTAATTTTTGTGTTCTTGATTTCTTTGAAAGAACAGGCTTGTAGGAGGTTAGATTAAGGCTTCCATGGGCATTTCAAGGATCTTTCATGGATTAAAAGCTCCAAGGAAGGTATAAACTCCAAACCCTAGCTTTGGTTTTGAGTAATTAGGAATGAATATGATTGATATAGTATATGTGAAGCATGAGGCTTGTTTGTTTAAAGTTTGGTTGAGATTGTAGAGATTAGTTGGTTTTGTGGTGTTTTTGGAGTTGTAAATCTTGTTAATTAGTTAAAGAACTTAAGTAAAGCTTTTAGTTCATATGGGGAATAAGTATAAATTGTTAATGTTGAGTTGTTGGGGCTGTTATGATGTATTATGGATGGAGTTTTGATTTGGTTGTGATTGTGGATTGAATTGTGATGGTTTTGGAATGGTTTAAATTTGGGAATCGCGTAAACATAGCCGTCATAATGTCCGATTTACTTTAGACTGCTTTTGTTCATAACATTAGGACCCGAGAACCCCCTTCTAGGTTTTGACCATTGCCATCTTTAGATATTTCATGTTACGAGCTTCATTTTGAAATGTGGTTCGTTTGATTCCGATGAACGGTTTAGGAGAAACGGCCGTTTTAAGTAACGACGTTTCGCGAACGAACCCTTACCCCTCGCCTTACTTTGAAACATAGGTTAAAGACCTTAAAGGACTAATTGAAGTATGAAACATTTATGTAAGGTGTAATAGGCAGTTGGTAAGACACCCGCGAAGGAATCTCCTTAAAACTCGTAATGGTTAAATTATTAAAAATGGTGGAGCCGAGGGTACTCGAGTGACTTAAGAGAATCAGTAAGCGCGAAAGCGAACGTTAGGACTCTAAATGGTTAAAGTCTAGTTTCTTAAGCGACCGGGGTTTAATTCCGACTTATGTTGTTGTTCATAGGTTATCGGACCCACTCTAAGCTTAAGCCTATCCGGGAGCACTCAGGCAAGTTTTCTACCCGTTTAACTGTTGTTGTGATGTATATGTGTATATGCATGATCTTGCGATAAATGCATAATTGTTATTAGCAAATTCTTGCGATATATTGGAGCATGCTGATATGTTATATATGCATGTCTGTTTCGTAATCTTGATATATATCTGTTGATTCAAATGCTTATTAGTTGCATAATACCTATGCTAGAGATAAGCAGTAGTTGCGTATACCCTGAGTATAGGGGACCCAAAGGTGAACCCTTTTCTAAAACCGGGAGTAGATGTTCCCGAGTATATGATATATATATATATATATATATATATATATTTATATATATATATATATATATTGATATGGTTTTTAAAAACTATTAATCGAATAAGGTTTATTCGATAACTTTATATTATTTAATGAATAATATTTCGAATATTCATTCGAGGGCTTATGACTCAGCTTATTTTATTTATTGAATATTATTTCGAATATTCATTCGAGGGCTTATGACTCAGCTTATTTTATTTATTGAATATTATTTCGAATATTCATTCGAGGGCTTATGACTCAGCTTATTTTATTAATTGAATATTATTTGAATATTCATTTGAGGACTTATGACTCCGATTATTTACTGAAATATATTCTTTATTTTATTAAAGAATAAGGTGTCGATAATCAAACTTATTTTTGATTATTCAAATAAAGATAGTACTTTCGTATAAGTATATCTTTGGTTATTTAATACACATTTCAAGTATAAGTTTTACAACTTCTACTTCAATTATTTTTATAAGGATTATCATTATGGGAATATTATTTAAATAATAATATTCAGATATTTTCTAATATATTGGGGCTGATTTACTTCATTAAATCAGCATTACTCCAAACACTCTTTAAAGTGTTTTCGAGTCTTAAAAATGATTTTTAAAAGTTAGAGCGGATCCCAAAACTCATTTTTATAATTAAGATCTTCCTTTTAAAGGGGATTTAAATACTCGCTCAAAACCTAAGGGATCCGGCTCTTTGGTATATTTTATATTCGCAAAGAGGTTGCTGTTTTGGTAAATGAATTGATTACTTACCCAACGTTCGGGAAGTAAGTCCATCTATCGAGTCGGCATAAGCAACATGGGCTCAGTGGGCGTCCATGATAGTGTAAGTGGCTCAGTGGGAGTCCATCAAATGCATAAGTGGCTGAGTGGCAGTCCAGCATAAGGTTCTATTACGACCAGGGTGATGACCAGTGGGGAATTCGTCCATCTACTAGTAGAAAAGGTTACTTATTGGTATCTTTGCATGATCAGCAAGATATCAGGTTTATGCCAATGTTTTCTCCTTTCCAAATTCATTAGATATTGCAACTCTGTTTATAATTTTCATAACAGAGGTTTTCAAGGAGTGTATGAAATGTATATATATATAGGTGTATATATATATATCGGGACTTAATGAAGTATCTCGTAACTTCATTATTTATAATGATGTTCAAAGATTGAATCTATTCAAATCTTGTCTTGTAGTCTCATCTATGTGATGAACTTTTGAAACTAATTATAACTTGAACGGTGGTAGTTCAAGTAGTATTTGGAAAAGATATAAGTATATTGGAGTATCTTGTAACTTCATCTTTTAAAAACTTATATCTAGTAAATGATTATCTTATGCATGTCAAAGATTTTCAGAAAAACGTTGAGTCAAGGTTAGATATATGAGATCACCTTGCAACGATAGTTTTATACAGTTATAAACTGGAACTCTGTGTATATTATGTATGGAAGAGGACTTCCAAGATTTTGAAAAGTATATATGTATATATACTGAATATTTTGCGACTTCATCGCATTAAGATATCAAACTTGGTTCATTTCCTTTGACCAAGACTTTCATGAGTACTATGAGAAGGCTCATATATTGTTAATCATTATACATATTATTTTGGTGGGCTTGCTGCTCACCCTTGCTTTCTTCTTTCATCACACAACAACAGATAGAAAAGATGAACAGGACCAAGCTCCCGATTCGCAAGTGATTAGGAAACGTTCGGCAGTTTCCGATAGGCGTTGATGTCGCTGTAGCTGAGGTAGGAACTACCAATAGGCTAGGCTTTCAACTTATGATGTACCAGACTTGTGTATAATTATGAATTGTAATAATGGCAAAGAAATGTAAATTTATTCAGAAACCTTTTTAAGGTGTATTGACATATAATTGTGGAATAAAACGACTTGTGATTATTTTTGGATATTCATCTCTGAGACTATAACTTGTGGTGTGTGTGTTTATTGTGGGGTCACAGTACAGAGTAGTTGATTGTGTATTAAGATTGGGTGTTATTAAGGGAAATGGAACTCGTGACAACCCGGATCCTCGACCCCGGATTTGGGGGTGTTACAACTACCACCAAGGAGGAGAAATCATCCTCCAATCATAGACCTGGATGGTCCACAGCAGAGAAGGGATGTTGTCCCAAGGGCTGATCCAAGTGATCTTCTGCCCATAGGAGATCCTGCGATCCCACTCCACCATTTACTGAAGAGATAATGAATGCTCATATTTCAAGGAAGTTTAATATGCCCACCATCAAAGCTTATGATGGCACTGAAGACCCCGTTAATCATGTCAGGACATTCTCCAATGCACTGTTGTTGTAGCCCATGAATGACACTATTAAATGTCGAGCCTTTCCTCAAACCCTATCGGTAATGGCTCAAAGATGGTACAACCGTTTGCCTCCGAATTCTATTGGGTCCTTTAGAGAGCTAAGTCAGTCTTTTATTAAGTAATTCATCAGTGGGAGAGTGCATGAGAAAAGTTCAGCATCCCTCATGAGCATTGTGCAGGGAGCAAAAGAGTCATTGAGAGACTATCTGAATCGTTTCACCAAGGAAACTTTGAAGATCCTAGACCTTGATGACAAGGTAGCTATGATAGCACTGCAACAGGGAACTAGAGATGAATTCTTCAAGATGTCATTAGCCAAGCGCCCCCCTGAAAGCATGTTACAGCTCCAAGACAGGGTCGGGAAGTACATAAAATTGGAAGAGAGCGTGAGGAAGATGGTAGTGAACAACGAGCCCACTGGTGGCAAGAAGCGAAAAAACTGATCTGGAATATATTGTTAAGGACAAGTATCCTAGAACTGAGCAAAGCAATGATTCAACCCCAAAGAATGGAGGATCAGGACAAAAGTTCACTGAATATGCTAAGTTGAATGCTCCTAGGAGTCAGATCTTGATGGAAATTGAGAAGGACAGAGATGTTCGTTGGCCTAAGCCTCTGAAGGCTGATCCTACCAAGCTAGATAAGAGCAAATATTGCAGATTTCATAAGGATGCTGGCCATGACACCGATGAGTGTAGACAATTGAAGGATGAAATAGAGTTCCTCAATCGAAAAGGAAGGTTGAGCAAGTACACTGGAGATAGAAGAGATAGGAATAACAACGGAAGAAAGAATTTTGATGATCATAGGAGGGATGAAGATGATCAGGGGCGAAATCCCCAGCCCCGAGGCCCTGTGATAAATATAATCTTCGGAGGACCAACTGCTGCTGGTTCATCCAAAAACTCAAGGAAAGCATATACTAGAGAAGTTATGCATATCGTTGGGGAAGCCCCGAAGAGGGATAGGACAGGAGTGACAATGGTATTTGATGATTCTGAATTGAAGGGTATGAAATTTCCTCATGATGATCCGCTTGTCATAACACCGATAATAGGGAACAACCCGGTGAAGAGGGTCCTTGCAGATAATGGTGGCTCGGTGGACATTTTGCTCTATAATACCTTTTTAAGGATGGGTTACAATGATTCTAAATTAACCCCGATTGATATGCCGATATATGGATTCGCAGGAGTGGAGTGCCCCGTGGAAGGGATAATTAAGTTGCCAATGACCATAGGTCAGGAACCAAGACAAGCAACACAGATGTTGGACTTTGTAGTGGTAAAGGCTGGATCGACTTACAATGCAATCATGGGAAGAATGGGAATACATGCTTTCAAGGCAGTCCCTTCTTCCTACCATTCAGTGATGAAGTTTCCCACCCGCAATAGGATTGGAGAAGAGAAAAGAGATCAAAACATGGCAAGGAGTTGTTATGTGGCTTCTCTTCGGGCCAATGGAGTTGGGGGGCAGGTTCTGCCTATTAAAGATCTAGATATCCGTGAGAATGATGAGAAAAGAGGGAAGCCAGTAGAAGACTTGGTTCTGATTCCTTTGGCTCCCGAGGATCCTGAGAAAGTAACTTTCATTGGAGCGTCACTAGAGGAGCCCCTTAGAGGGAAGTTGGTGAAGTTTTTATAAGATAATAGTGATGTATTTGTATGGTCAGCAACTGATATGCCAGGCATAGACCCGGAACTGATCACTCACACGCTAAATGTGGATCCAAACCGAAAGAATGTGAAGTAAAAGAAAAGAAATTTTGCTCCAGAGAGGCAGGAAGCTATTAAACAAGAAGTAGAGAAGCTCTTAGAGACTGGTTTCATTGAGGAGATACAGTTTCCAGAATGGTTAGTAAACCCTGTGATGGTAAAGAAGGCTAATGGAAAATGGAGAATGTGCGTGGATTTCCCCAATCTAAATGACGCATGCCCAAAGGACTATTTCCCGTTGCCAATGATACACATTGATAGATGCTACTGCTGGACATGAGATGCTGAGCTTCATGGATGGATTCAGTGGATACAATCAGATCAAGATGCATAAGAATGACATCCCAAAGATATCATTCATTATTGACTTTGGTATTTTTTTGTTATCTTGTTATGGCGTTTGGTCTCAAGAATGCAGGATCCGCCTATCAAAGGTTGGTAAATAAGATTTTCAAGGATCTTATTGGAAAAACTATAGAAATTTATGTTGATGACATATTATTCAAGAGTTTGATAAAGACTGATCATATAACCTATTTGAGGGAAGCGTTTGAGGTGCTGAGGTATGACAAAATGATGTTAAATCCTGCAAAGTATGCTTTCAGAGTGGGCTTTGGAAAGTTTGTAGGTCTGATGGTATCCAAGAGGCGAATCGAGGCCAATCCTGATAAAATAAAGGTTATCCTGGACATGGAACCACCACGTTCCATAAAGGACGTTGAGAAACTCACTGGAAGAGTTGTAGCTCTAGGACGTTTCATCTCCAAATCCAGAGACAAGTGCTTGCCATACTTTAAATCCCGGAAGAAAGTTAAAGATTTTGTATGGACTGAGGAAAGCCAGGAGGCATTTGAAGGACTGGAGAAATATATGGTTCAAGCCTAGTTGTTGGCCAAGCCAACTCTAAATGAAACTTTGTACTTATACTTGGCCGTTTCAGAAAATGCTTTGAGCGCTGTATTAATTAAGGAGGAACTTAAAATCCAGAAACTCATATACTATGTTAGTAAAATTATGCATGGAGCTAAGTTGAATTATTCAACTATTGAGAAGTTTGCGTTAACCTTGGTGATGGCTTCAAGGAAGTTGTGCCCTTACTTCCAGGCTCATAAAATTGAATTGCTAACAAATCAGCCCTTGAGAAACATCATTCATAGTCCCAAAGCTAGTGGGAGACTGATTAAATGGGCAATAGAGCTGGGAGAATTTGACATCAAGTACAAGCCACGAACGACAATAAAAGCCCATGCATTAGCTGACTTCTTGGTTGGGTTGTGGAATGTACCATACCCAACCAAGAAGTCAGGGGCAGGAAGATGCTATACCGCAAGACACAGAAGGTAATAAAGCAGACAAAGAAGAGGGTGTTAGAGAGAAGGAATACTGGGTTCTCTATTTTGATGGAGCATCAAAAACAAATTCAAGTGGAGCAGGGCTTATTTTACAAAGCCCAGATGGATTCTTGAATGAATATGCCATGAAGTTAGACTTCCCAACCACAAATAATGAAGCTGAGTATGAAGCTCTGATAGCTGGCCTTGGCCTAGCAAGAACATTAAGAGTCAAAAATTTGAAAGTTTGTGGGCATTCCAAGCTAAGCGTATCCTAGGTCATGGGAGAATTCGAGGCAAGAGATGAAACAATGGCTAAATATGTTTGCCTAGTAAGGCTTGTGATGACTCAATTCGATGAATGCCATGTTGAACATATTCTGTTAGAAATATGTTGTGATCTTGATGATTACATTAACAAAACACCTTAATAGATTCAACTTAGTAAAAAATGTAGCACTCGATGGATAAACAAATATAGTCCCGACGGATAACTCAATATAGTCCCGACGGATGATGATTTGACATCCATCGAGTGAGTAGCTTATGTAATAATAAGTCATGTAGCACATTTCTGCAAACACCTTTGTATAGATTCTGTAGTAGTATATAAGTCATGTTGACTTTAATTAGATATGGAGAACAGGTTGATTAATTATAAATATAAGATTTCTTGTAATTCTGCATAAGTGAAATGAAGTCAAGTGTCAAATAGCTACCCGACGGATGATCAACAAAGCTACCGATGGATGATCAACAAAGCTCCCGACGGATGATCAACAAAGCTCCCGACGGATGATAATCATGTACCCGATGGATGATCAATTCAAACATCTATTGACAGTGAAAACACAGTCACATGCATCGAGTGTTTGCAAAAAGAATGTGGCAGCCTATTCAGCTGAGTTTTTGAGAACAAAGAAGCATTACCATTTCCCTGCTATTATGAAGATATTCAAAGATGCCGGAATAGAGTAGTGAAGCAGCATGGTATTAGCCTTGATAGATTTTGTTTTATTATCTTATCTTATTACGATGTAATCTTGGTGATATATAAACCAAGAGTAGCAAGTAGAACAACAAGAAGACTAAGCAAATACATTCTCAGAGAAACAATTGTAAGCTGTATCATGTAGCATTTCTCTGTAAGTTTAGTTGTTCATATTTGTAAGAAGTTGTGAGCTATTCAAGCTTCACAGGGTTCTCTTGATATATATATATATATAACTCTGGTGGATACATTCAAATCCACCTGAAAGTTTTTAATGACTTGTGTTTTTAATTACTTGTGTTTTGATTTATCTAACTCTTCATTCCGCATTTTGAAAATCAAACACTTATATATTGTTAAGTTAGAACCACTTTTAATTAATCTCAAAAAGTAGCCAGAATTACATTCAACCCCCCCTTTTGTAATTCTTGTTGTATTGTTAGGGACTAACAATTGGTATTAGAGCAAGCTCTTGAAGCACAAAGAGTTTAAAGATCACAACAAACAACAAGATGAACAAGAAGGATGTTGGAGTCAAGATTCCTTTTCTGGACAAAGATAATTACCATCACTGGAAGGTAAAGATGCATCTTCACTTACTTTCTCAAGATGAGACCTATGTGGATTGCATAAATAGAGGTCCTCATGTACCAATGAGAGCTGCAACTGGAAATGAGCCATCAGTTTCCAAGCCAAGGCATGAATGGTCAGATCCTGATATTGAACAAGTCAGGAAAGACAAGAAGGCCATGAATATTTTATTCAATGGAGTTGATGGTGACATGTTTGACAACATCATCAATTGCAAGACAACCAAGGAGGTTTGGGACACCATTCAAATAATCTGTGATGGCACTGAACAAGTTAGAGAAAACAAGATGTAGTTACTAATTCAGCAATATGAGCATTTCTACTGTGAAGAAGGTGAAACTCTCACTGATATCTTTAGTAGAATTCAAAAGCTATTAAATGCTCTGAAGCGGCATGGAAGAGTCTACCAAACCAAAGACTCTAACCTCAAATTCCTAAGATTCCTTCCAAAAGAATGGAAACCAATGACAGTCTCCTTGAGAAATTCACAAGAATACAAGGAGTTTACACTAGAGAGACTATATGGCATTCTAAAGACTTATGAGCTTGAAATAGAGCAAGATGAAAGAATGGAGAAAGGGAGAAAGAATGGAGGGTCCATTACATTGGTTGCTGAGTTAGAGAAAGAGAAGGAGATGAAGATAGAAGCTGTTGAGTCTACTTCAAAGGTTTGTGAAAACAAGGGCAAGGGGCTGGTAGCAGAAAATAAAGATTCTTTGAGCCAAGATGATATGGATGATATTGATGAACATCTTGCATTTCTTTCCAGAAGATTTTCCAAGCTCAAGTTCAAGAAGAACTTTGGAGCAGCTAAGCCAAATAGAAACATGGTGGATAAATCAAAATTCAAATATTTCAAATATGGCTTGGCAGGGCACTTTGGCAGTGAGTGTAGAAAGTCAGATTCCAGCAAGAAAAAGTTTGAGCCTATGGATTATAAATAAAAGTATTTTGAGTTGCTCAAACAAAAGGAAAGGGCTTTTATTACACAAGAAAGTAACTGGGCAGCAGATGGTCTGGATGAGGAAGAAGATGTCAGCTATGTCAATCTAGCCCTAATGGCCAAGTTTGATGAAACAGAGACAAGTTCTTCAAGTAATCGGGTAATCACCACTAACCTTGCACATTTATCTAAAGCTAGGTATAATGATGCAATAAATGACATGTCTACAGAATTATATCATTTGCGTGTTACACTTAAGTCCCTCACTAAAGAAAATGTTAAAATCAAAGAAAATAATTTGTTTTTAAGTGAGAGGAATACTATGCTAGAGTCTCAGTTTATTGAATTTGAAAAATTGAGAATAGAATGTAAGATTGCTACGGAGGAATTAACTGAGTCCTTGAAGAAAGAAGAAATTTTTAAGAAGCAGCTTGATCGTGAACAGGAGGTGATTAAGGCATGGAAATCATCTAGAGATGTCCATGCTCAAATCACCAAAGTTCAAGGTATTGAGTCTTTCTGTGAGCCTGGAAAAAGAGTAAAGAGAAGCTAGAATCCAATTTATTTGAAGGATTGCTAACAGATGTAGACTCGACGGATGATGAGAGTCATCCGTCGGATAATCAAAAAGGTTATCCGTCAAGTGACATAAATCCTCATCCGTCGGTTGTGAGCAAACCTGTGAGTAAATCCAAACTTGCCAAGTTAAATGAAAAATATGGATCAGTTTCCAAAAACTTTATTTCAGGAGAATCTAGTCAAGTGAAGAAGGAGAAGAAAGTGAATGTTGGTCATCTTTCTATTAAGCAATTGAATGACAGACTAGAAAAGATTGAGGTTAAAACAGAGGCTAAAAAGAAAAACAATAGAAATGGGAAAGTAGGGATTAACAAATATAACAACTACACACCAGATAAGTATGCTCCTAGAAAAATCTGTGTTAAGTGTGGTAGTGTTAATCATCTGTCTGTTAATTGCAAACTTGCCATGCCTACTTCCATGACTTTACCACCTTCTATTCCCAACATGAGTGCTATGTCTTCTATGCCTTTGAATGCTATGACTACACTGAATATGTGTTGTGTATATATTATGTACTTGATGATTACATGAACAAAACGCCTTGGTAGATTTTACTTAGTGAAATTATGTAGCACTCGACGGATAAGGTTTATAGTCCCGACGGATGACTCAATATAGTCCCGACGGATGATGACTTATTATCCATCGAGTGAGTAACTTATGTAACAATAAGTCTGTAGCACATTTCTACATACACATTGTTTAGAATCTGTAGTAGTATTTGAGTCATGTTGACTTTAGTTAGATATGCAGAATAGGTTGACAATTGTACATAGATGATGTCTTGTAATTCTGTATAAGTGAAATAAAGTTAAGTGCCTGATTGCTAGCCGACGGATGAACAAACAATGAATTCGACGGATGATCAACAACCCGACGGATGATCAATATCTCGACGGATGATCATGAACCCGACGGATAAAGAATTCAAATATCTGTTGACAGTGACAACAGAGTCACATGCGTCGAGTGGATGCAAATGGAATGTGGTAGCCTATTTAACTTGGTTTTCGAGAATAAAGAAGCATTGCCATTTCCATGCTATTATGAAGATATTCAAAGATGCTGGAATAGAGTAATGAATAGCATTGTAATAGACTAGATAGTTTTTGTTTTATTATCCTGTCTCATTACTTTGTAATCTTGGTGATATATAAACCAAGAAGTAGCAACTAAGGAACTATCAAATAGGAGATACAGGCAGAGAAACATTTGTAAGCAAAACTCTTAGCATTTCTCTGTACTCTTAGTTGTTCAATTGTTGTAAGCAGCTGTGAGCATTTTGCACACAGGGTTCTCTCGATATATAATATATATCTCTGGTGGAATCATTCAAATCCACCAGAAAGCTTTAAGGACTCTTGTTTTTAATTACTTGTGTTTTGATTCATTTAAGTAACTATTCCGCATTGTGCTAATCAATTCACACTTATATATATATTCGAGTTGGAACATTTTTATTTCAAGAAAAAGTTTCAAGAATTCCATTCAACCCCCCTTCTGTAATTCTTGTCAGATTGTTAAGGGACTAACAATTGGTATCAGAGAAAGCTCTTAACTTACAAAGAGTTTAAAGATCAAAACAATACAGCAAGATGCACAAGAAGGATGTTGGAGTCAAGATCCCTTTTTCTGGATAAAGATAATTACCATCATTGGAAGGTAAAGATGCATCTTCATTTGCTTTCTCAAGATGAGGCCTATGTTGACTGCATAGAAAGAGGCCCTCATGTTCTAATGAGAGCTGCAACAGGAAACGAGCCATCAGTCCCCAAGCCAAGGCATGAATGGTCTGATCCTGACATTGAACAAGTCAGGAAGGATAAAAAGGCCATGAATATCCTGTTTAATGGAGTTGATGGAGATATGTTTGACAACATTATCAACTGCAAAACTGCCAAAGATGTTTGGGATACAATACAGATCATCTGTGATGGCACTGAGCAAGTTAGAGAAAACAAGATCCAGCTCCTGATTCAGTAATATGAGCATTTTCATAATGAAGAAAGTGAGTCTATCACTGACATTTTTAGTAGGCTTCAAAAACTACTAAACGCTCTAAAGTTGCATGGAAGGATCTATCAGACAAAAGACTCCAATCTGAAATTCCTTAGATCTCTTCCAAAGGAATGGAAACCAATGACAGTCTCATTAAGAAACTCACAAGATTATAAGGAGTTTACTTTGGAGAGACTGTATGGCATCCTGAAAACTTATGAGCTTGAAATAGAGCATGTTAGGTCACACACACTATAGAGGGGGGTGAATACAGTGTATAGCACAATCAAATCGAACGTCAATAACTCAAGTAACAGAAAACAAAATTTATTCAAAACAATAAACTCTGTTACAGTATGGAACTGTCCTCTCTCAATGATGAACAAATATCACGAGAGCTGCTAGGGTTACAATGAATAATCTTCTCGATTAATGATAACACTTATAGTGTAAACCCTATGTCTGTGTTTATATACTACACAGTTACAAGATAATCGCTAATTGATATGGAATATAATTCTGCTTCCTAAAATATATCAATCAGATATCTTTTCTTCCAAGTATTCTATTCTTCATAGAATTCCTTCTTCATGCATATCTCTTCTTATGTTTGTCTCGATCTTCTCTTCATTTAAATCAGCTGCCTTCCTTATCTGAACGTTTCCTTTAAGTCCTGATATTATCTTCTGATAAATATCTCCTGAACCTTAAGTACTGACGACTTAAGTTCTGTCTTCAGTATAAGTGCTGATTTCAGTTAAGTACTGATTTGTCCTGTATAAGTAAGATCTGTAAACTAAACATAAATCACATTAGTCACGACATTATCAAATATATCTAACAATCTCCCCCAACTTGTAAATTAGCATAATATACAAGTTAACAGATATTTGATGATGTCAAAAATATTAAGTACAAATGCATGAGAATTTGACTAGATAACTACAACTTACAGTCCTTAAAGCTTTACCAACTTTAACTTCTGATAACAAATTCAGTCTGAATTCATATCAGAATTTGAGCAGTTGTAGATCTTGACTTGGCTTCATCTTCTGATCTCTCTGATGTCAGGAGTTGTTCTAAGATAGTTCTTTAACAAACATCTCTCAGCATATCTGAGTTCATCAATCATCCTCCTTTTAGCATCTTTAAGTTCTGCAGAATCTTCACCAGTTTGAAAGATTGCAGCCCTGAGATCATTAATTTTAACTTTCTTTATGTCCTGATCCAGTTTGATCAAATACGCCTTGTCAAACTCAAAATTGAATTCCACAGCCCTGTAACCCAAAAAGGTAGTTATAATCTTAGCAGAGTTGGGCTTCATCTCAACAATATCACCCTTGTGATCTTTGTACTTTGGAAGATATGTGTTGTCAGACTTAACAAAATAAATCCTTTTCTGTCTCTGAATCTGATTCTTCAAATAGTTTGTAGCACTTTCTGTTATTTTGTCATTCACTTGAAGTAAGAATAATACATGTTCCAATTCTTCATAATACTTCAGTGGAATGGCATTTTCCCTTATATGATAAACCCTACCATCTGTCATGAAGTACAACAAGATGTGTTCTTTCAAGTAGGTATGGTAAACCATCTATACAGATTCTAGTTGATTTAATCTTTCAGGAGTTGCTCCAATACCTGGTTCACTTAAGGAAGTTGGATCATTGGTTGTGTTATGTATTCTTCTTTCATCAGCACTTCCCAATCCAGTTTTATGTCTTGCTTCCTTTCCAGTAACCACTCTTGCTTCAAAACCACTTGCAGTAGTCTTCAAAGGTTGAGTCTATTTGGCTTTGGTGAATCCTGGTAAAAGTATCTTTGAAGGTTTAACATGAGCAATGTCAGAGGTTTCCTTTAATTTATCTTCTGATATTAAGTTAACTTGAGCTATGTCAGAGGTTACTTGCTTCTTTGAGATATCAGAACTAACTTTATCTTTACTCTGAACAACTTGAGCCATGTCAGAGGTTGTCTTAGAAATTTTTCTTGAAGTCAGAGCAAGATCAGCATCTTCAACAATAATTTCTTCATCCACAGGAGGCACATAAACCTTGATAGGTTCACCAATTTTCTCTTTGCCCATAGACCTTGGATCTATCTGCAATTGTGATTTAGCCTTGGTTGCTTCAGGATTTGTTCTTTCTTTTATCACAATGCCTTTGACTTTTGGAAGTTTCTTTTTACCAACAGAAGCTTCGGATTTAGATTTGACTTTTTTGACTTAAGTCTAGCTTTTTCTTCCATCAGACTTTCCAAGTCCATTCCTGGATTCTCCTTTAGAAATAACTGTCTTGATAATTCTTCATCAAGATCCAAAAGTTTATCAGAACTTATCCTTTTACCAGTAGCAGAAGTAATTCTTTTTCCAGCATCAGAACTTGTCCTGTGACTTGTAATTTCAGCTCTTCTTGATGAGAAACTTCTACCTTGACCATGACCTCGACCCATTCCAGAGTTTCCCTGGTCATCTTTTTCATCATCCTTCCCCTTCAATGTCTGATCAATTTTGCATTTAGACTTAATTACTTTCTCCCCCTTTTTGGCATCAGCAGGTAAGAGAAGAGAGACAAGCAATTCCACTGAGTCTTGGATTTCATCGAGTTGAGATTGATGAGAAGCTTGATTTTTCAAAATATCATCAATCCGAGACTGTTGCTTCTCTTGGGTCTTCTCAATGTAAGCAACTCTGTCAAAGGTAGGTTTAAAGAAACTTTTCTTTTAAAGTTTCTTAACTGTTTCTTGCTTGAGCAATTCTTCTTGAATTTTTTGTAACTCTGCATGACTTTTTGAATGGAGACCTTGAAGATGTCTAGTACTCAATGCAGTGACTTGAAGCTGTGTCTTGAAATCATCATTAATTAACATTTCATCAGCTTTTGCCAAGTGCTCAGCAAGAATCTTTTCAGATGGAACGAAGGTAACTGAGTTCCATTCCTTAGTCCACTCATGTCCTCGAGGAGTTTCACTCCAAGGTACTAGTGCGTCTCCTCGTACAAACTTCTTGACTAGTTTAGATTTAGAAACAGTTTGTGGAGGTGCATGTCCTGAAGGACCTGCTTCATCAGCATCTGCATTTGGAGCAGCATCACCAGTATCATCAGCATTTGCAGCATCGGAACTTACAGAATCAGCATCTTCTGATAAAACAACAGTATGAGAAGCAATCGAGGCTTCAGCATCATCCTCTAAATGCTGATCTGTTTCCAAGTTCTGATCAACAGCCATATCCTGATGCTCACCTATATTCTGATCATCATCATCTAGATGCAGAGAAGGTGTAGTAGATAATTCTTGAGTTTGAGTAGCATCAGTAACAGGTGTTGTTGATGGATTAATAGCTGTTGGAGCTTCTAAGTAGAGAACCTCAGGCACACCAAGTTTTGAATATCAATTTCAGCACTTGTGCCTGGGTCTACAGGAGATACAGTTTCATGTACAGGAGACACATATGGTGTGTTTGCCTTGTCTGTAGTAGCTTCCTGAGGTGGGGACAATGAAGAAGGAGATGCAGTAGCTTCAGCAAAATCTGATTCTTTTGAGATCAGAGATTCCTGATCTCCTTCTTTAGCTGCTGCTTCCTCATCATCTGAAGCTGGCCTTTTAGCTCTCTGTTTCTTGTATCTCTTTGAAGGTGGGGATTCCGTGGGAGGTTCAGTAGAAGTCATTCTTCTAAGCCTTTTGAGAAACTTAGATCCCCCAATTCCAGAATCCTTCTGAGAAAGAACCTTCTCAGCTTCTTTAACAACAGGTTCTGATGCAGAAACATGTTCCTCACTATTAGACTCATCTCTCAGAACAATCCTTCTTCTCTTCTGTGGTGTCTGAGGAATAGCCTTTGTCCTCTTGGGCTTGGAAGATGAAGGCTTCACAGTAGGTCCTGAGGATGAAGGTTGAGTTGTCTGTGAAGGTGTGAGATATGTTTTAAGATATGTTCTGAGGGAGGGTTGAGGTATAGATGTATCTATAGTTTGTTCTGATGGTTGGTGTGGTGTTGGAGATGTGGTGGCAGGTTGGACATCAGGATAAACAGATCTATAGGTTTGAGGATCAGCATTTACCAAGATCTGTTTTACAGACTGAGGAATCTGTAAAGGTCTAACCACCGTTTTCTTAAGATCAGCATTTACCAAGTCATTAAAGGCTCGTTTTGCAATTTTGAAAGGTGGATATAAGTCAGTGGTAGGTTGGGGTTCATCAGCACAACAGATATTATATATAAGCTGACAGAATCTAGCAAAGTAGACAACATTCCTATCCTCTGTCATCCTATCCCCAATAAAACCTATCACAGCACTTGCAAAATCAAAATGAGTTTGGTTAATAATAGCATACCCGATGTGCTGACTCATTATTGGAATGGCATCAAAGTTGGAACACTTATTGCCGAATGATTTAGTGATGCAGTCGAAGAAAAAGCTCCATTCCTTTATGATATGTGCTCGTTTCAACTGTCCAAGCTTGGCCAAACTCTTCTCATACCCCAAATTGGCCATGAGCTGCTGTAGAGCTGGTTCCTCCGGTGTTGAGAAAATGCAGCCTTCTGGTAAATGTAAAGCCTTACGAACTGTTCCAGGAGTTACCACATGTTCAGAATCATCCACTTCAAAAATAATATTGGGAGTACCATTAGTACCACCATTATCAAAATGCCCAGTCCGCCAAAACGTCAAAACTTGTTGGCTTGAAAAGACTGAAGGTTGGGTCAATGCATACCCAATTTCACTGTGTGCAAGAAGATCTTGCACAAAATGCAACTCAGACGGAGTTTCATCATGATTGAGAATTGCAGCATAGTTATTTGGAACGAACTTAGCTCCATCAATGATCAAATCCTTAGGTGCCATGAGAAAAATTGAAAATTAAGATTGCCTGTTAGGTGTTTGATAAAATGTCTGTATGAAAAACCAACGTCAGGAGATGAGAGAGAGTAAAATCAAAGAAAGAGAGATAAAATGTAAAAGTAATTAAAAGATCGTATAATCTTCTCTCTCTCTGACTTATACTTGGTAAAAAAATATAACCGTTGGACACCTGTCAGACATGCAGCAATAATGAATAGTTAATGGGCACGGGAAAACAATAATCATTACTTATCACATGCAGTTTTTCAAGGAAAAACCGTTCCACTTACCCAGTAATCCCATTAATTGAGGTAAGTCAGTTTTAATTTAAAATTTAAACTGTTCCCACTTATTCAATTATTTTCACTGCAAAACCAATATTCTGTATAAATTTCGAGTGTGAGAATGACCAAAATAAAGCAAGTAAACAAGTACTGATATTTTAAAATCAGAACTTAATTTAAATCAATAATTAAAATGGTCAGCAGAATATGGACATATAAGGATTTGTCAGTGCAATAAAATTGCAAACATCTCAGAGACAGAATCTTGCAAAAATAAGAAATCCCATTAATATATTAAGATAATACATTCATGAAATTCAAATTACATCAGAGTATTACAAGACTGTCCTAAGCTTCTAAACCTAACATCAACAGCTTTTGTCCTTGGCTAAGAAGTCGGACAAAGCTGACGATGAAGAAAAACAGGAAGAAGAAAAATAAATTATTTATTCTTCTGACTCTCTACAAAAAGAATAGCGAGTCGAATGATTCGCTCTTGTTGGCGGAGAGCTTCCAGCCTTTTTTCTTCCAATCGCTCCAGATGGCGATGGTAGTCCATGTAAAAGAACAGGAGGTGTGTGAGAACCTCCTGGGGAACCGAGTCCCAAATCTCATCAGGAATGACAGTTGCGTGCCATTCCTGCTGCCAGTCCTCACATCTCAGCTCCATGTTGAAGGTCTCATAGTTCAAAAACATATTATAGTTGACCATTTTGTGTTGGTATGAAGGAAAGAAGAGTGAGTATGTGAGAAAAGAAATGATGTGTAGGCTAATTTGAGGTGTTGGTTTATATAGGCAAGAGAATTCCAGGAGACGCAAGGAAATTTAATGCTGACAGGTAGAAATAATTCTACCTCGTCTCCCTAGACTTGGAAGAAGAAAAACAGTCATTGGAAAAGTAAAACAGGGTTTAATGCGCACAACAAACAAGTAAAAAAATATTGTGCATGTACGTGTTATACTAACCCTAATTAGAATGACTGTTAATATTCCACCCAAACATATTCTGATTGAAAAGGAGACTGTTTCAAATTGTAACCACAAATAAGCCAAGTAAAGGATCAGAATTTAATATCAGAACTTAGACTTATATCAGAACTTAACAGTCATCAGAACATGATTTCTTAACTCGAAAAATGAATGCCTATCTCTGTGATTCTTCATACAAATTCTGATTTCGGTTCTTCAGAACTTATCATCAGAAGTTCCATTTGTCCTCAGAATTTATGCAATCTGGCACATAAACTGTTCATCTAAAATAACATTGAATGTCACAGTAATTTTCATCATTTATATGGAGTGTAAGTGTGTGCATGAAGCAAAATATCAGACAAAGAGTAAAGCCTGATTCACTTCAGTACATCTTAGAAATAAGGCATAACTAATAACTTTACTAAAAATCTGTCATTATTCTGAAGCCTACTATTGAATGAGTTCATGCATGAGTCCACCTCAACTGTTTTGTGCTCATTTTATGCATCTTTTGAAATTCCATTTAACAGTGGCTTCTCAGTGTAAGTGAGTCACGACTGCTTATCAGAATTTATGCTATTATCAGAGTATATCTCCAGTAATCATAGAGTATGAAAAGTCACCAAGAAAAATGATTATTTGCTTTTCTGATGCATATTACTTAATACCAGCAATGCACTTGGGTCGTCCCTTCCACATTTTTACTCTAGACCTCAAATGAGTACATGATTTTTATTCACTTTTCTTTTACTTTTTCTTTTGATAAGTGAGGTTTATCAGCACTTAGTACATTCATCAGATTTACTATCATCAGAACTTAACAGATGAGAAGCATGATTCTAATTTTTGACTTAGTAATAAGATAGACAAAGTAAACTGAACTAAGCTCAATATCAGAGTTTGCTTGTGTCAATAGATTTCCACATAAAAATTACTTCTAACATGGGATCTTTAGTATGTTAAAGACTACTAGGTCAGCATCTAGCACAGTTATCCACATAGGATTGAATAGTCACATAAACAGTCATATCACTATCAGAGTTCAGAAATTCACATCAGACAACAATCAGTACTTAAGCAATTTTCAATTAAACACAGAATACACAAGGAGAGTAATTTCTGTAAATACTGATCATAAAGTCTGATGCATCAGAAAAAAACTAAGCAGATTTAGAGAAAGAACCTGAAACCATGCCAAGTTCATTTACCAATCTTGTAAAAGTAGCTTCACATGGTGGTTTTGTGAAGATATCTGCTAGTTGTTGATCTGTTGGAACAAAGTGCAATTCCACTGTACCTTCATCCACATGTTCCCTTATGAAGTGGTACCTAATGCTAATGTGCTTTGTCATTGAGTGTTGAACTGGATTACCTGTCATAGCAATAGCACTTTGATTATCATAGTAAATAGGGATTTTAAAATATGTTAACCCATAATCCAGTAACTAATTCTTCATCCAAAGAATCTGTGCACAACAGCTTCCTGCAGCAATATATTCTGCTTCTACAGTTAATATGGAGATTGACTTTTGTTTCTTGCTAAACCAAGAAACCAATCTGCCTCCAAGAAATTGGCAGCTTCCACTTGTACTTTTCCTGTCAATTTTGCAACCTGCAAAATCTGCATCTGAGTAACCTATTAGTTTAAAATCTGATTCTCTGGAATACCACAATCCCAGATCAGTTGTTCCCTTAAGATATTTGAAATTTTTTTTCACAGCTGTTAAGTGAGGTTCTCTTGGATCTGCTTGAAATCTTGCACAAAGACGGGTAGCATACATGATATCAGGTCTACTAGCAGTGAGATAGAGTAGAGAGCCAATCATACCTCTGTAATTAGTAATATCTACTGATTTACCAGTATTCTTATCCAATTTTGTTGCAGTGGCCATGGGAGTGGATGCACTTGAACAATCTTGCATTCCAAATTTCTTCAGCAAATTTCTGGTGTACTTGGTTTGACAAATAAAAGTGCCTTCTGCATTCTGCTTGACTTGAAGGCTCAGAAAATAGCTAAGTTCCCCCATCATACTCATTTGATATCTTGACTACATCAGTTTGGTAAACTTCTTGCAAAGTCTGTCATTTGTAGAACCAAAGATGATATCATCAACATATATCCGAACCAGAAGTAAGTCCTTTCCATGGTTGAGGTAGAACAGTGTTTTGTCTATTGTTCATCTGTTAAATCCAATTTCCAGAAGAAACTGGGCTAAAGTCTCATACCATGCTCTTGGAGCTTGCTTAAGGCCATAAAGTGCTTTATCAAGCCTGTAGACATGATTAGGATATTTGGGATCTACAAACCCTGGAGGTTGTTCAACATATACTTCCTCCTCCAATTCTCCATTGAGAAAAGCACTTTTCACATCCATTTAAAAGACAGTAAACTTTTTGTGAGCAGCATAAGCCAAAAATATCCTTATGGCTTCCAATCTAGCAACTGGTGCAAATGTTTCATCATAATCAATTCCCTCCTGTTGAGAATATCCTTTTGCAACCAACCTTGCCTTATTCCTTGTAATTATGTCATCACTATCAGTTTTGTTTCTGAATACCCACTTTCTACCAACAATAGATCTGTTCTTTGGTCTTGGCACTATGGTCCAGACTTTGTTTCTTTCAAATTTATTTAACTCTTCCTGCATTGCTTACACCCAATCATCATCTTGAAGAGCTTCTTCCACTTTCTTTGGTTCAGTCTGAGAAAGAAAAGAATTATAAAGACATTCACTTGAAGTAGCTGTTCTAGTTCTGACACCTGCATCAGGATTTCCAATAATTAAGTCAGGTGTATGTGATTTAGTCCACTTCCTTGCAGATGGAAGGTTTTCTCTAGAACTGGATGCTCCCCCATGATCCATGCTATCTTCATCAATATTTTCTGATGGTCCCCCTGAAAGTATGCTCTCTGAGTTGGATCCTTCAGAATTTAAGTTTTCAGAACTATCAGAACTTGGCTTATCAGAACTTGACGAATCAGAACTTGAAGAGCCAGATGTATGTTCTGATGCTTCTTGAGATGTGGTTGTATCTTGAGTATGCTCCCCCTGCATAGGTGCATCTTCCTTTGGCATAGTCACCACAGTTTCAATAACATCAGAGTTTAATCCATCAGAGTTTGCAGTATCAGGATTTAGACTGTCAGGATTTTCAGTATCAGAATTTAAGTCTTCATTTTCAAATCTCAGCTGATCATGATCATTGAAATCTTCAAGTCCAGTAATCTTCTTATCATCAAAAGAAACATTGATAGATTTCATGACCACTCTTGTTCTCAAGTTATAGACTCTGAAGGCTTTTGTGGAAAGTGGATATCCAACAAAGATGCCTTCATTAGCTTTTAGATCAAATTTGGATAGTTGTTCAGGATGAGTCTTAAGAACAAAACACTTGCATCCAAATACGTGAAAATACTTCAGATTTGGCTTCTTTTTCTTCACCATCTCATATGGTGTCTTTCCATGCTTGTTAATTAGTGTTGCATTCTGAGTAAAACAAGCAGTCTGCACAGCTTCAACCCAGAAATAGGTTAGAAGATTTGCTTCATCAAGCATTGTACTTGCAGCTCCAATGAGAGTTCTATTCTTTCTTTCAACAACTCCATTTTGCTGTGGAGTTCCAGGAGCAGTAAATTCCTGCTTGATTCCATGGTTTTTGAAGAACTCTTCCATTATCAAATTCTTGAACTCAGTACCATTATCACTTTTTATTATCTTCACAGAATCTTTGACCAACTTATCTAGTTGCCTGACATGATCAATCAAGATAGATGCAGTTTCACTTTTTGTGTGCAAGAAATACACCCATGTGTATCTGGTGAACTCATCCACTATGACCATAGCATATTTCTTCTTTACAATAGACATGACATTTACTGGACCAAATAGAACAACATGCAGTAAGTGATAAGGCTTAAAAATTCATGATTCAGTCTTGCTCTTGAATGAGGATTTCCTTTGTTTAGCCTTCTGACAAGAATCACAAAGGCCATCAGGAGAAAATACTGACTTTGGCAGTCCTCTCACAAGATCTTTCTTGACTAGTTCATTTATATTGTTGAAATTTAAATGAGAGAGTTTCTTGTGCCAATTCCAGCTTTCTTCAATTGATGCTCTACTCATCAGACAGATTGCAGATCCATCAGTACTTGTTGAAAGCTTGGCTTCATAAATGTTACCATGCATGTATCCTTTCAGAACAACTTTGCCTGTAGATATACTTACAACTTCACAGTGTTCTTCAAAGAAATCCACATGATAACCTCTGTCACAAATTTGACTGACACTCAGCAGATTATTTTTAAGTCCTGAGACCAGAGCTACCTCTTTAATGATGACATTCCCAATATTGATATTGCCATATCCCAATGTTTTTCCAATGTTGTCATCTCCGTAAGAAACACTTGGGCCAGCCTTCTCCACAAAGTCTGATAGCAGGGCTTTATTTCCAGTCATATGTCCTGAACATCCACTGTCCAGAACTAGGATGTTTTTCCTATTGCCCTGCAATCACAAAGACCACTAATAATTAGTTTTAAGGACCCAGATTTGCTTGGATCCTTTGGCCTTATTAAGTTTGTTAACATTTGCAGCGGATTTAGCATCAGAGTTTATGTTAACATTTTTCTTATCAGAATTTACACTATCAGACTTTGAATCAGAACTTACACTAGAAGGAACAATGCTAATTTTCTTTAAAGAAGGTTTTATTTGATAATAATCATAGTACAGACTATGATATTCCTTACAAGTATAAATGGAATGCCATAAACTACCACAATGAAAACAAGGATTTTGGGGCTTATATCTAACAGACTGACTCTTAACTCCTGACTTTGAAGGTAAGGAGTTTATGTTCTTATTCTTCCTGCAAAAAGAAGCTAGATGGTTAGAACTTCCACAGTTATGACATGTTTTTCTAGGAGCATCAGGAACAGGCTTATAATCATTGCTTTTATTCACACCTTCCTTTCCATTCCTATTTTTCTTAGGTGATTTTACCTTGTTTGTATTCTTAACATCTTTCAACTTATGCTTAAGCTGCTTTTTTGTCATTAAGCCTACATTCACTTCAATTGTCTTTTCCTGTTTTAGTTTGTCAGAAGTTAATTCCTTTTTAACTTCTGATTTCTCAATATCAGACTTTACAGCTACAAACTTAACAGGTTTTAACTTTGGCTTTTGTTTAACAACTATAGGCTTAATATCTACAGTTCCTTTATCATTCTTATCCTCTTCATAACCTAAGCCCTCTTTCCAGTTTTCACTACTTAACAAATTCTGAGTTGTTCTGCCAGAGTTAGTCCAAGTCCTGATAATCTCTCTTTCCTTTTCTAACTCAGCTTTTAGAGATTCATTCATTTTAAGCACTTCATCTCTAACATAGAAAGCATCATCTCTATCTTTCTGAGTTTGATGGAGCATGACTAACTCTTTTTCTAAATAATCATTCCTCTTTTTGCAAACAAGATTTTCAGAAGTTAATCTTTCATATGTTAAAGTTTGATCTCTATAGCTAATGAACATGTTTTTAAGATATCTTCTCAACTCATTAATATCATCAGTATGAAAGGCATAAGTAGTTTGAGGTACCTTTAAATCAGCAGCTTCAGAACTGCTTTCAACACTTGCCATATCAGCATTTGCCATCAAGGCATAATTTTCCTCACTTTCAGAATCTGAGGTGTCTGTCCAGCTTTTGTTCTTTGTGATAAGAGCCTTGCCTTTGTCACTCTTCACTTTCTTGCAATCAGGAGATATGTGGCCTTTCTCACCACAGTTGTAGCATTTGACATTTGTATAATCTCCTCTGTCAGACTTTCCTCCTCTGCCCTCAGATTTTCTGAAATTCTTCTTATCAGAACTTGCACCTTTCCTGGAAAACTTCTTTCCCTTCCTGAACTTCCTGTATGCAATCTTTGTGATTCCTTTCACCATAAGAGCACACAGCTTCATCATCTCTTCATCAGCATCCGTCTCAAGCAAGCTTTCAGATTCTGAGTCATCATCACTTTCAGAACTTGATGACTCAGTATCAGACTTTGTGAAGAGAGCTTTACCCTTGCCTTTCCTTGAGGTAGCTGCCTTGGGGGATTCTTCTTCATCCTTAAGAGCAACTGTCCTTGACTTTCCTCCTTTCCTCTTGCTTCTTTGTTCCATCTCAAGTTCATGAGTCTTGAGCATCCCATAAATTTCATCACGAGTTGTTTCATCAAGATTATAGTTGTCTCTTATTGTTGTTGCCTTCGAATCCCAGATTTCAGGAAGAGCTAACAGGAATTTAAGGTTTGAATCTTCAAGATCATACTCCTTATCAACCAGTGACAAATCGTTCAAGAGTTTGACAAATCTATCATATAAATCAGTCAATGACTCATTATTCTTTGAGTCAAAGTGTTCATACTCTTGAGTGAGTATTGTCTTCATGTTCTTCTTAATCGTATCAGTTCCCTGACATCTTGTTTCCAAGGCATCCCATATCTCCTTTGTACTCTTGCAGTTTATTACCCTGTTTGACATTACATTATCAATGGCACTATGCAGTAAGTGTCGTATCTTAGTATCCTTAGCAATTGATGCGATATCTTCAGCAGTGTAATCACTCTTTTCCTTTGGTACTGACTTTGCTGCTTCACCTGCAACTGTAACAGCGAGCTTGGTTGGTTTGTGAGGCCCTTCCTTGATTCTATCAAGATATTCTGGATCTGTACCTTCCAGAAACATGGTCATCATCACCTTTCATATGGGATATTCAGATGGTCTCAATATGGGAACTCTAATAGTCTCATATCGGCTTTGGATTTGTGTCTTTGGAGGTTCTTCAGTTTTGGTGGGCTTAGTTGGAGTTTCTACTTCAGACATGATTGTTTTTGGATCTTAAACTGTTTGTGTGTTAACATATAGGCTCTGATACCACTTGTTAGGTCACACACACTGTAGAGGGGGGTGAATACAGTGTATAGCACAATCAAATCAAACGTCAATAACTCAAGTAACAGAAAACAAACTTTATTCAAAACAATAAACTCTTTTACAGTATGGAACTGTCCTCTCTCAGTGATGAACAAATATCACGAGAGCTGCTAGGGTTACAATGAATAATCTTCTCGATTAATTATAACACTTATAGTATAAACCCTATGTCTGTGTTTATATACTACACAGTTACAAGATAATCGCTAATTGATATGGAATATAATTCTGCTTCCTAAAATATATCAATCGGATATCTTTTCTTCCAAGTATTCTATTTTTCATTAAATTCCTTCTTCATGCATATCTCTTCTTATGTTTGTCTCGATCTTCTCTTCCTGTAAATCAGCTGCCTTCGTTATCTGAACATTTCCTTTAAGTCCTAATATTATCTTCTGATAAATATCTCCTGAACCTTAAGTATTGACGACTTAAGTTCTGTCTTCAGTATAAGTGCTGATTTCAGTTAAGTACTGATTTATCCTGTTTAAGTAAGATATGTAAACTAATCATAAATCACATTAGTCACGACATTATCAAATATATCTAACAGATCAAGATGAGAGGATGGAGAGAGGAAAGAAGAAAGGAGGATCCATTGCACTAGTTGCTGAGTTGAAAAAAGAGAAGTAAGTGAAGATGGAAGCTGTTGAGTCAACTTCAAGGGTCTGTGAAAGCAAGGGCAAGGGGCTTGCAGCTGAAAATGAAGATTCTTTGAGCTAAGATGACATGGAGGACATTGATGAACACCTAGCATTTCTTTCCAGGAGATTTTCCAAGCTCAAGTTCAAGAAGAACTTTGGAGCAGTCAAGCTAAATAGAAACATGGTGGATAAATCAAAATTCAAATGTTTCAAATGTGGCTTGGCAGGGCATTTTTCCAGTGAGTGTAGGAAGTCAGATTCCAGTAAGAAAAAGTTTGAGCCTGTGGATTATAAGAAAAAATACTTTGAGCTGCTCAAACAAAAGGAAAGGGCTTTCATAACACAAGAAAATGACTGGGCAGCAGATGGTCCGGATGAAGATGAAGATGTCAGTTATGTTAATCTAGCCCTAATGGCCAAGTCTGATGAGACAAAAACAAGTTCTTCAAGTAATCAGGTAATTACTACAAACCTTGCACATTTATCTAAAGCTGAGTGTAATGATGCCATAAATGACATGTCTACAGAGTTATATCATTTATGTGTTACAATTAAGTCTCTTACTAAAGAAAATGCTAAAATCAAAGAAAACAATTTGTTTTTTAGCGAGAGAAATAATGTGCTTGAGTCTCAGTTCATTGATTTTGAAAAGTTAAGAATTGAGTGTAAGATTGCCAAGGAGGAATTAACTGAGTCCTTGAAGAAAGAAGAAATTTTAAAGAAGCAGCTCGAGCGTGAACAAGAGGTGATTAAGGCATGGAAAACATCCAGGGATGTCTATGCTCAAATCACCAAAGTTCAAGGAATTGAGTCTTTCTGTGATGCAGCCTGGAAAAAGAACAAAGAGAAACTAGAACCAAATTTGGTAGATGGAGTGCTAACAGATGTAGACTTGATGGATGATGAGGATCATCAGTCAGATAACAAGAAGGGTTATCCATCAAATGATGAAAATCCTCATCCGTCGGCTGTGAGCAAACCTATCAGTAAAGCCAAACTTGTTAATCTGAATGAGAAGTATGGGTCTGTTTCCAAGAACTTTGTTTGAGGAGAATCGAGTCAGGTTAAGAAAGGGAAAAAGGCTAATGTTGGTCACATGACTGTCAACTAGTTAAGTGACAGACTTAAAAAGATAGAGATAAAAACAGAGACTAAAAAGAAAAACAATAGAAATGGTAAAGTAGGGATTAACAAACACAATAACTACACACCTGATAAATATGCTCCTAGAAAAATCTGTGTCAAGTGTGGTAGTGTAAATTATTTGTTTGTTAATTGCAAATCTGCCATGCCTACTTCCATGTATGTGCCACCTCACTTTTCTAACATGAATGCCATGCCTCCCATGCCTATGAATGCTATGTCTACACAGAATATGAATGCACAGTTTGCTAACATGCCATTTGTACCTAATCCTTATTATGCAGCATTTAGTATGCCATAAATGCCATTTAGCATGCCTTACTAGAATAACATGTTTACTAATAGCATGCCATTTCCTGTTGATTATAATATGCATAATAATTCTGTTGCAATGAATGGTTTCAAAGGCTCAACTCAAATGACCAAAGATGAATCTGATATCCCCAAGTCAAATGAGATGAAGCCTAAGAAACAGAAAAAGAAAGCTAACAAGGCAGGACCCAAGGAAACTTGGGTACCAAAATCAACTTGATTTGATTTTGATGTGTGCAGGGAAACAGAAAGAATCTTTAGTACTTGGATAGTGGTTGTTCAAGACACATGACTGGTGATTCTACCCTGCTCACAGAGTTTAAGGAAAGAGCTGGCCCACGTATTAGTTTTGGAAATGACAGCAAGGGTTATACTGTGGGATATGGCTTGATTTCAAAGGACAATGTCATCATTGAGGAGGTTACCTTAGTGGATGGTCTCAAACACAATTTGTTGAGTATCAGCCAGCTTTGTGATAAAGGCAACTTAGTAACCTTCAACTCAAAAGCCTGTGTTGTGACTAATAAAAGGAGCAACAAAGTGGTTCTCACTGGTGTGAGAAAAGGAAATGTGTACCTAGCTGATTTCAACTCATCTAATGCAGAATCTGTTACTTGTCTTCTCAGAAAAGCAAGTCAAGATGAAAGTTGGCTATGGCACAAGAAGCTATCTCATTTAAACTTCAAGACCATGAATGAGCTAGTAAAGAAAGAACCGGTTAGAGGCATTCCTCTAGTGGAGTTTTCTAAGGATGGACTCTGTGATGCCTGCCAAAAAGGGAAGCAGATTAAAGCATCATTTAGGAAGAAACTTGATTCTACAACTGAAGAACCTTTGCAACTGCTACACATGGATTTGTTTGGACCAGTCAATGTGTTGTCTATCTCTAGAAAAATATTTTGCCTAGTAATTGAAGATGATTTATCAAAGTTCTCTTGGACATATTTCCTAAAGTCTAAAGATGAGGCTAGTGAAATCATCATCAATCACATAAGGCAAGTCAATAATCATCCTGATTTCAAGGTTAGAAGAATCAGGAGTGACAATGGAACTGAGTTCAAGAATTCTGTCATGAGAGCATTTTGTGAGGAAAATGGGATTCTGCATGAGTTTTCAGCAGCAAGAACTCCACAACAGAATGAAGTAGTGGAAAGGAAGAACAAATCACTTATTGAAGCTGCAAGGATAATGCTTGAAGAATCTAAACTACCAACATATTTTTGGGCTGAAGCTGTTAATACTGCATGCTACACTCAGAATATTTCTCTGGTTAATCAAGCAAGATGCATGACTCCATATCAATTGTTCAAAAATAAGAAGCCAACTCTAAATTTTCTTCATGTCTTTGGCTGCAAGTGCTATATTCTGAGAAATCAAACTGATCAAAATGGGAAGTTTGTTGCTAAAGCAGATGAAGAAATTTTTGTTGGATATGCTATTGGTAAAGCATTTAGAGTCTACATAACATTGTTGTGGAATCAATACATGTTGTGTTTGATGATAAAAAGATTGAAGGACTGCAAGATGGAGATTACCATGGGAGCCTCAAATTCGACAATGTGGAGATGGTTAGTGATGACAGTGATGATGAAAGTGATCAAAAAACTGTATATAAGGATAATGCAGAAAAATCCACTACTAATGAAGCACAACACTCAACATCTGTCGAGTTGCATAATGTTTCATCCGTCGGGAGGCAATCTGCGTTATCCGTCGGGAGACAACCAGCCTCATCCGCCAGTACTCAAAACTCACCATCCGTCGGGTTATCAAGAGAAGCTGGAAATCAAGATAGATCACCTACAGAAAGTTCCCCTTTCTCAAATCAAAGATCCACAAACTCAGGGGGAGTTTCTAACAATCAAAACTCAATCACACATCAAGACAACAATGAGGCCTCTTCATCTAGAGCTAATCTACCTCAATAAAGAAAATGGACAAAAGATCACCCCTTTGAGCTTATTATTGGTGATGTTTCTTCTAGAGTTCAAACAAGGAGAGCAACTCAAGAAGAATGTCTATACAATAGCTTTCTTTCCAAGGAAGAGCCAAAGAAGGTAGAAGAAGCTTTGTTGGATCCTGATTGGATTTTAGCTATGTAAGAGGAGCTAAACTAATTTGAAAGGAATAATGTATGGAAGCTGGTGCCCAAGCCTAAAGGAAAGAATCCAATAGACACCAAATGGGTATTCAGAAACAAGATGGATGAAAATGGCATAGTAGTCAGGAACAAAGCTAGATTGGTTGCTAAGGGCTATTGTCAACAAGAAGGAATAGATTTTGATGAAACATTTGCTCCTATTGCAAGACTTGAAGCCATTAGAATTTTCTTAGCTTATGCAGCCCATGCCAATTTCAAAGTCTATCAAATGGATATCAAAAGTGCCTTTCTGAATGGAGATTTGGAGGAGGAAGTCTATGTCAGTCAACCTCCTGGTTTTGAAGATCCAAATTTTCCAGAACATGTCTATTATCTTTTGATAGCACTTTATGGACTGAAGCAAGCACCTAGAGCCTGGTATGACACTTTATCAAAGTTCCTTTTGGAAAATCATTTCACAAGAGGTACTGTAGATAAAACTTTATTCTTTAGAAATGTTAATGGCTCTAGTATACTTGTTCAAATTTATGTAGATGATATTATTTTCGGCTCTACAGATGAGAAAACTTTGCAAAAAGTTTTCCAAATTGATGCAAAGTAAGTATGAAATGAGTATGACGGAAGAACTAACTTGCTTTCTTGGTTTACAAGTTAAGCAAGTTAGTGATGGAATATTCATTAGTCAAACTAAATACATTTTTGATCTTTTAAAGAAGTTTGATCTAATGGATTGCACATTTGCAAAAACTCTCATGGCCACTACAACTAAGCTTGAGTTAAACACTACTGAAAAGTCTGTGGATATTTCAAGTTATAGGGGCATGGTTGGCTCACTTTTGTACTTAACAGCTAGTAGGCCAGATATAATGTTAGCTACATGTTTATGTGCTGGATTTCAGGCTGATCCTAGAGAATCTCACTTAATAGCTATTAAGAGAATTTTCAGATATCTCAAGGGAACACCAAAACTTGGCATTTTGTACCCTAGAGATTCTGGTTTTGATCTAACTGGTTATTCAGATGCAGATTATGCAGGTTGTAGAATTGATAGAAAAAGTACAATAGGAACCTGTCAATTTCTAGGAAACAAGCTTGTGTCCTGGTTCAGTAAAAACCAAAATTCAGTTTCTACTTCTACAGCTGAAGCTGAATATATTTCTGCTGGTAGTTGTTGTGCACATATATTATGGATGAAAAATCAATTGCTAGACTATGGTTTGCAAGTTGAGAGGATTCCTATTTTCTGTGATAACACAAGTGCAATTGCCATCACTGAAAATCCAGTACAACATTCAAGGACAAAGCACATAGATATTAAGTACCACTTCATAAGGGAACATGTAATGAATGGTACTGTGGAGCTACATTTTGTTCCAAGTGAGAAGCAGCTTGCAGATATCTTTACCAAGCCACTGGATGAATCCACCTTGTCAAGGTTGGTAAGTGAGTTAGGTATGCTCAATTATTCTTAAATCTATATGAGTTAATTTGCAAGTTGAAATGCATCCAGAAATTTAATTAATTTTTCAGTCTTGGATGAAATTTTGACTAAGTCAAAATTTACATCTCGGCGGATGATCTTTATCCATCGAGTTTGATCATCCTTCGGTATACTATTTGCTAATAAAAATCAATTATTTTTCTGGAATATTTTATGACTCGACGAATACCCGTTTATCCTCATCCGTCAAATTGTCTTAATCTCAGCCGTTAATTCCCTGAACATTATCCATCAAGTATACTTAAAGTTTGTAAGCATAATACGACGGATAATGGGTGGAATTTTTACAGTTTATTTTTAAACGGCTATTTTAGGCAATTTCTATTGGTTACTTTATTTTACTTTATTATTTTTAACAGTTATTTTTGAGATAGTATAAAAGCTTATTTCATTTCAATCGCTTTTCTTTTATCATTCTCAATTCAACTGCTCTAATTTCATTCTCTCTCAAAGCACTTACTCTCTTTCTCTTCAAACTCTTATTCTCTAACAATGGCACATGTTGTAAAGATTATGTCTCAAACTGGGTTCATTTATGAGAAGAACAATTTTACTGCACTGGTTAACAAGGGTATTCAGTAATCTGGTGACTATCACAAGATGATGGACATTGTGAAGAATTGCAAGCTCAGCAATGCCATGCTGGAATCACCCACAATCTTCTGTGAAGTTGAAGAGATGTGGACAACTGCTACCTACAACTCAACAGATAAGACAATCACACTCACCATTAAAGGTAAAGATTTCTGTATCAATAGTGATGTTATAAAAGCATGTTTGAAGATTCCTGATAACACTGTGACCTCAGCACACACTGACACTGATATAATCAATATGCTCAATTCAATGAACTATGCTCTTTCTACTTCTAAGTTAAGTGACATTAGGAGAATGGGTCTTAGGAAAGAATGGAGTTTTATGTGTGATGTTGTGACAAAGGTCTTTTCAGGAAAAATCAGTAATTTTGATTCAGTCAATATATCCATGCTTAACATGCTTTACATGCTAGTTACAGATAAATTCTATAATTTCAGTGATCTTATCTTGTTTGAGTTAGGCTTTAAATTAGGAGAGTTAAATAAAAGAGGTAAAAATGTGTATTATGCTAGATTCTTTATGATGTTAGCTAACCACCTCTGTGAAGAGATTGTGCTTGAGAACCCAAACAATAAACTAGATTGTTGGGTTCAAGAGAGAAAGCTCATTGCAGACTTGAACAGGGCCAATCATCACAAGGATGTGCCATTGTTCTATTTTCCTGTAATGCAAGCACCTCACGTAAGTGAGGTAAGTTCATCTATCCCTACCACTATTCCAACCTCAACAATTTCCTTGAGTTCTAGTGTGGCTATGGCAACTGTGTGAATGACCCAACAGTTGCCTACCCAAGCTACCAAAACTGCAAAAAATTTCAAACCCAAATCAAAGAAAGCCCCCTCTGGTATCTCTCAAAAGATGCCAGTTGCAAAATCCACTAAAACCAAAGAGGGGAGTGTGAAGGAGGGCAAGATAGGTGAGGGAAGGGGTGAACATAAAAGAAACCCTAAGGATAAGGATGGAGAGTTGAGTGGATCCCAGCCTAGCCACACTGCAGTTTCCCAACAAACTGCAGTGCTTAAAAAGGATAAAAGCTCATTTCTAGCTGCATCCTCCCAAAAGGATGTAGTTATTGAACAAAATTCTCAACCAGGAGCACATGCCAAGAGGGTTAGGGACACAAGCTCACCCCAAACTTATGCCAGAAAGAAGAAGTTTAAAACCCTTGGGGATGCACAGGGTACACACACTGTGCAAACTAGTGCAAAAGACACAGTCACTGCACCTTCACAAATTCAGTTTGATGTGGCTCCAATAAATGTGGAGTCATAGCCAAAATCTCTAGTTATAGAAGCACCTCAAACACCAAACTCACCAACAAATTCTCTGGATGTGGATATGATAAACAGATCAATTCCTGATTCCCCTTTTTTAACTCTATTGGGGAAGCCAAAATCTAGTGCAAGTGAGCATCATCTTTTAGATGATTTGTTGGCTCACTTGCCAATTCTTTCGGGAACTGCTGTATCATCCGTGCCCAAAATATCTTCAATCAGCACAGAGTCAACAATAGTTTCTATTCCCAGTTCATTCACTTCTACTCTCTCGATGAATATTGCTCATCCATCGAGTAGTGATTGTATCCCGACGGATAAGCTTAACAGCAGTTATTCGTCGGATAGTAAAACCACTCACTCGATGGATACCACTCATCCGTCGAGTATCTCTGCACAGCTTCAAACTTCATTTATTTCAAGTGCAGAAGATTTAGTGGTTGTACAGTCACTCTTAGGATTGAGAGAGAAGAGTGTTTTGAGTGAGATTCTGGGTTGCTCCCAGGAAAAAGGAGAGGAAATAAGTGAAACTATGTAATCCATTTCTTCAGGATTGGCAAAAGAGAGTGAGAGGAGTCCCACCTTAATAGGTGAAGGTCAGGGTATGAGGGTGGGGAGCCAGGGTGAGACCCTGATGCAATAAAAGAGAGAAAATGAGAGAAATACAGGTACTGGAGCTATAAGGATGGACGTCATTGCTAGTTAGTCAATGAATGTCCAGGATGCAGACAAGGAGGGACTATCTCTGCATCCTAAAGTTGTTATAGATTCCACCTCCCTTGATGCTGAGGCATTTACTCACCCTGTTCCAGCTTATCAACTTCTAGCTGAACAGGGCAATGACAATGCAGAAAGGATGCTGAATTTGGTGTATACCACACAGTCAATGATGAGAGCTAAGGATGCCATCACATCTTTGCCTTCTACAGCTGGTGATGTGGACTATGAGACTGGTGGATCAGCTGATTTTTTTGGTGATGGGAGTGGGGATAGTGAAGATGAGGCAATGGATATAGGGGGAGAAGTAGGCTCAAGTTCAAGATCAAGTATGCCATCATGGGCATTCTCAAAGCACTGCGATGAGCACTACTTCAAGACCACCCTGATCCAACTAATCAATCAGACAAATACTGCTCTTCAAACCACTACTAATGCCAGTACCAAGAAGCTCTTTCAGGCACATCTAGCCTCCCTGGAACTTCAACAAATCCAGGGCTTCCAGCATGCTAGGGATGTAAATACCATGAAGGGTGATATTGAGGAGATGAAGAAGGCCATCTCAGACAAGATAGATTCTAAACTTCCAGAAGCTACAATGCTTGACATCAAGAGGCAATTAAGGAAAAATTCTGATCTTGCAACCAAGATAGTTGCCTTGGACACAAGAATGTCAGCCATGGAAGCATCTTTAACAACCATTCATCTTCATCAAGCCCAACAGAGAGATCTACTTCAAAAATTGGTGGTTGCTCAAATCTCCTCCTCTACTCAACTTGATGATAACAAAAAGGGGAGAAAGGACCAAGTGAGGGGGAGAGGCTTCAGATTCAAATCAGTAAAGTAATTGTGCCTTCAATTATTATCTCAAAGTCACCAGTTATAGACAGTATTGATCTGATCAATGCAGCAGCAGCCAACATAAGAGCAGCTGATAAGGAAAAGTTGAGTTTAGCCAACTGGGAGAAGATTGATGAGGAAATATAGAAGAAGTTTGAACTTGTCAAGGAGCCAGTTAAGTCAGCCATCCATCACTCTCAAGTCAAGCAAATTAGTGTGAATGAGATGAGCATAAACTATCTGGAAAGAGGACAGCCATCCTACATCAAATCTCCAAAGGCTGAAACCATTCTGAAACCAAGGGTAACCTACTCAAAATCATCATTGAAGAACCCTTTGGATACTGTGTATGAGACCCTAAGCCTGATGAAAAGAAGCTTCTGTCAAGATCAATTGCTTTCTACAAAGATCCAGCTGATTCAGCTTCAAAAAAAAGAATTGCTAAAATTTTCAGGAATGGGAAAGAGATGTGTGTGGTGGTTGGACATCCTCAATTTGCTCAAGCAAAGAGAGAAGAAAAGGCTAGATTGAATCAGGAAAAGAAGCAAGCTGCTCTGGATGCTAAAATGACTAAACAAAAGAAAGAGCAAATTGCCATCTTGTCCAAGCTACATGCTGTAAATTCATCACAATAAATCCCTTCTCAGCCATCTGAAGTTATTGAATCAAAGAAGCAAGTTGAACAATAGAAGAAATCTCCAAGAATCAAGGAATTGGCTAAAAGAATTAAAAGGAAAATGGACATTGTTGATAAGGAATTGGAGAATCAGTTTCCCAAGGAATCCACTCCAACTACAACTCAAGCATCAAAACCCTCTGTGGTATTTGAAGATATCAAAGTGGTGGATCCTTATAGGAACATCCATGGTGAACCTATAGTGCCTAAGGATGAACCAGTAGAATGGGAAAACATACCAATTCCTGACTTCTATTTGCCAATCCTCAACAAGCCAAAGAGAACAAAGTCAAGAGTAGTCAAGAAAGTGAAGTTGTCACCTCTCAAATCCAAATCTCTAGTCAAAGCTCAATCTAAAGTCAGTACGGGAGATTACATGTACTTGTGTAACATCAAAGAATTTTCTGATCTAAACCTCTATCTAGATGAACTAGATGAAGTGAGAGGAATTGATGCATACAGAAACCTACCTGAAAGGTTAGTGTTCAAGTACAAAGGAGAAAAGGAGATTCAGTGGCCACTTTACAGGATCCTTCAAGAAAGCCAAGTTGTACTGATTAAAGTTTATTCATCCTTCAAGAAGAACTTTGGGTTCAATATTACTGCAAGAAGATTGGTACTGAAGAAGATTGAAGAACTAAGGAGTGTTAGAGCTAAAGATGCACTCCCAAAGACTTTAATTATCCCTTACACAGGGAGAAGAGTGCATCTAAGGCCCTACTGGCTGATGGAGTTCATGGATGACAAAGGAGTGAGAAGATTTTTTAGATTAGATGAACAATTGAGCATCTCTAGCAATGAGACTCTTTTGGAAATGCAAGGAAAGCTAAATCTCTCAGAATCTGATGAACTGGAATTCCACAGGCAGCTCTAAAATCAGATTGAGGAAAACAACAGAAAGCTTGGAAAGAGATCCAAACCTTCAAGGAACTAGATAAATCTGCTCAGGCAAGAGGAGCATCTTGAAAATGACTGTGAGCAAAACTTTGTACATTTTGTTAATGGAAGCACTTTTCAGTATTACCTACTGTCTTTTAAAATTTGTATTTTTAAGGTGTTTTGTTATCATCAAGTGTCTCTTAATTTATGGCTACAATTCCAGTAGACATAAATTGAGGGAGATTGTTGTGTATATGTTTTGTACTTGATGATTACATGAACAAAACACCTTGGTAGATTTTACTTAGTGAAATTATGTAGCACTCGACAGATAAGGTTTATAGTCCCGATGGATGACTCAATATAGTCCCGACGAATGATGACTTATTATCCATCGAGTGAGTAGCTTATGTAACAATAAGTCTGTAGCACATTTCTGCATACACATTGTTTAGAATCTGTAGTAGTATTTGAGTCATGTTGACTTTAGTTAGATATGCAGAATAGGTTGATCAATTGTACATAGATGATGTCTTGTAATTCTGTATAAGTGAAATGAAGTCAAGTGCCTGATTGCTACTCGACGGATGAACAAACAATGAATTCGACGGATGATCAACAACCCGACGGATGATCAATATCTCGACGGATGATCATGAACCCGACGGATAAAGAATTCAAATATCTGTTGACAGTGACAACATAGTCACATGCGTCGAGTGGATGCAAATGGAATGTGGTAGCCTATTTAACTGGGTTTTCGAGAACAAAGAAGCATTGCCATTTCCATGCTATTATGAAGATATTCAAAGATGCTGGAATAGAGTAATGAAGTAGCATTGTAATATACTAGATAGTTTTTGGTTTATTATCCTGTCTCATTACTTTGTAATCTTGGTGATATATAAACCAAGAAGTAGCAACTAAGGAACTATCGAATAGGAGATACAAGCACTACACCAAATATGGCCTATTGCAAGACCAAAAAAGCATTGTGGTAGACCCAATATGTGTTACAATAGAATCTATGGTAACATATTTTCCAAAAACCAGCGTTGCGTTTGCGGTCGTTGCCATAGACCCTTTTTGTAACGAATTTTAGCTTGTTGTAACACTTTCTTGGTTATTACAATAGAGCTTTTTTGTAACACTTTGTCCTGTTGTTGTAACATTTTTAAATTGTAACACTTTTGTGTAACATTTTAATATGTAAATATGTTACAAAATGGAGTTTTAGTAACACTTATTTCTGTTTTTGTAACATTTAAGGGTGTTACAATAGAACTTTGCAACACTTTAGTGTAACATTTTTATATTTAAAATGTTACAAAATCGAGTTATTGTAACATTTTTTGCAACATTTTATACTATTTGTAACAAATTTTGGGTTTTTAGTAACATGTGCTTGCAACATTTTTATCTCCTAGTGTAATACTTTAAATGTATATGGCAACATTTTTGTGCAACACTTTTATATGGTAAAACTGCAATATGCTGTTTGTGATTACAATAACCTGACAAATACTTGTCAAAATCCTGAAAACACATTCCAGTTTGTAATTTAGAAAATCCAACAATAACAAGTGGCAACAAACCACATACTACATCATAGTCTAAACATCAAACCAAGTACTGATAATAGTCTAAATATCAAACCAAGTACTGATAATAGTCTAAACATCAGCAACAATATTCTTGGACCAAAATATCAAAAGACCAAGTACCAAAAGTATGCACATAGAAATAAAACTACTGAGCACCATTCATCAGAAATTACAGTTTCAGTATCATCCTGTTCGCCGTCCACCTGATTGTCATCCTCCAAATTCTCATCACCATGATCACTATCCTCGCTTTCATCCGTAGCAGCAACACAAAGCTCTTGAACATCAATGTCCCTGAAATCTGGATTGATTTCTCCAAGTCTTGCCACCACTTTGGTCATTTTATCAAACACCTTTCTTTCTATCATCTCTTGCATTTCAGCCATGAGTTCCTCCCTTATTTTTTGTTATTCCTAGTGGACTAACAATGAGATTTACAGAAGGGGGGTTGAATGTAAATCTCAAAACTTTTTCTAGTTTTGAGCAGTTTCAAAGGCTATGTGTTTAAGACAAACAAGTGTATGAATTGCTTTAAGCTAATACAGACAGATATATATTCAAACACTAATGTAAAGAACACAACAGACCTTAAAAACTTTTCTGGTGGATTGTTGTTCCACCAGAGATGGTATTTCAGAAAATCTGTGATTCAAGAAGTTGATCACAGCTGCGTCCTAGTACAAACTAGATAATTTTTCTCTCAAGATTTTTCTAAACAGCTCTGGAAAAATTCTTATCTAATTACTAGCTGCTACTTGGTTTATATATCACCAAGTTTACAAGTGAAGACAAAGATAAAAATACAATAATTGAATAAGTTCTCCACTTGTTTCTTCTCCATTTTACTCCAGTGTATTGTTGACTATTGCCTCTTTATACTAGAGTAGAACGGCTGCTTTTTCTGATGTTCCTGAAATAGGCTACCACATCTCAGTTGTCTCTGTCAACCCATGTGCCTCTGTTTGTAGGTACAACTACCACTTGTCAACTGCTATTTAACAGAACATCCGTTGAAGCCTTCATCCGTTGATGGCTTTATCCGTTGATGTGTTAGCAGTTGAAGGTCTATCCATTGATGCACTCATCCGTTGAAGGATGTTATCCATTGAAGCTTTAGAGACATCCGTTGAAGCTTTGTTTCTCATCCGTTGAAGGTCTTTAAGTTATCCGTTGACACCATTTCATTTATACAAGATTACAAGGCATGAAATATTTACAATTGGCCTTCCTATCTGCATATCCTCTAGTAGTCAACATGACTTATAATTTCCCTCAACATTTAAGAATTATATCTCAAATTCAGAGACTGAAATGTGCTACAACACTAGACTTATTTCTAAGTAAAGCTACACCATCAACGGATAGCCAAAATGGTCTTATCCGTTGAGGCTACAAACACTAGATTTCTACTTAAGTGTTTTGTTAAACATATCATCAAACTAATGCACATATATTCCTAACAATCTCCCCCTATTTATGTCTATAAGAATTGTAGACATAAATTCAAGGTTAACTTGATGATAACAAAACACTTAACAAATATATGAACTGAAACTAAGTAGAAATTTAAAAGTGCTGCAAAAGTGTATGTACTAGAAGGTAATTGAAGATTTACAGTATTTCCAAGGGTGCTCCTCTAGCCTGAGCAAATCATCTTTTTCTTCTTTGTTCCCTGGTTTTCTTTCCTAGCCCTTTGTCATTTTCCTCAATTTGGAGTTGGAGTTGTCTGAAGAATTCAGCTTCATCTTCATCACTGATATCCAACTTAGATTGCATTTCTTTGAGAGTTTCATTGCTGGCAATCTTGAGTTGGTCTTCAAGTCTGAAAAATCTTCTGACTCCTCTATCATCTCTGAATTCCATCAACCAATGAGGTGATTTGTGAATTGTAGTTCCCCTTTCTTGAATGAGTAAGGTTCTGGGCAAAGCATTGGGCTCCCTCCAAGTTTTCCTTATGTTGGCAATCTTGTTGAGAATTTCAGTCTTGGTAGTCCTGGTAAAGCCAGAATCCTTTTGTATGGCTGAAAAGACTCTGATCAAGGTAGAGTAGCCTTCATTCAGAATCCTGTAGAGAGGCCATGTTCTTTCCCCAGCTCTTTTATATCTGAACACCAATCTCTCTGGTAGCTGTCTATAGGCAGCAATTCCCCTTACATCCTCCAGCTCATCCAGATAGAGTTCAATGTCTGAAATTTCTTTTATGTCACAGATGTGAACATAATCATCTTTAGAAATGGGTGGCTTAGGGTTAGGTTTATGTTTTTGAGTGAATTTTTTAGAGTTTAGGGGAGGTGTAGATTTGGATTTTCTTTTCTGTTTCTTTGGTAGTGGAAGAGTGGTTAAAAAAGTAGGCAACTTGATGGTGTCCCAATCAATAGGTTCCTCTTTTGGGATGATTGGTTCACCATGGATGTTTATAGTGGGATCAACAATAAAGGGTTCAGGTATGGAAGGTAGAGATTTAGTTTCTTCAGTGTTGTCTTCACTCCTTCTATGTGCCTTGGCCTTTCTTCTGTTTCCCTTCTGCCATTCTTCTTTTTCCTCCATACTTTCACCAAATATACTTCCAAAAACCTCATCTAAGTTTGCAATCTTGTCTTCACTCCTGACTTCAATTTCTTTCTCATTTTCAACTAGACTTGACTTTAGCTTTTGTTCAAGCTTTGCTTGTGCTCTTTTGTCAGCCTTGAGTTTTTCAACTTCTTTCTTTAACCTTTTGGTTTCTTCCCTCTTGGCTATTGAGAATTTGGGATGTCCTTGCATCACACATATGCTCTTTCCCTCTCTTAAGATAATAGCCATGTTTCTCCTTACTGCCTCATCCATGGTCTCCTTGTGTTTTATGATGCTAGCACCCAAAACTTTGTCTTCATCAGGCTTTGGAAGAGGAAAGTCCACTTCTTTCATCTGAGCAAAGTCTAGAGGGTTCTTTGTGGAGTCCTTGCTGGATCTAGTGTTGGGCTTGAGAACCATAGGTTTTAGATTCTTGAAAGAAGTCTCTCCAACCTTATTTCTCCTTTCTGGCTTGTGCTCCATATTGATTGGTTCAACCTTTGTGCTATGTTTCACAGATATTGATTTATCTTGTGTAGAGCCAAACAACTGTTGCATCCTTTCATCAATTCTCCTCCTTTGCTCTTTCACTTGAATTTCAGCTGCTGCTAGCTGGATTAAATCAATTCCATCAGGCTTTCCTTTGATTTGAATGATTGGAGAAGTAGTGATGGCAGGAACTAGCACTTTAGATATTTGGATTTTTGTAGATGGCTCTCCTTCCCCTTCCCTTTTACTCTCCCCCTTTTTGTTATCATCAAGGAGAGGGGTCAAGCCCTGTGCGTTTGCCAGCTGCATAAGTAGATTTGTTTGAGATTGTTGGTTGTGAAGAATGGTGGCCACAGAATCTTCAATAACTTGAACTTTGTCTTCCAATTTGGCCAGCCTCTTTTCAGTATGTGATTCCTTTTTCAATCTCAACAAAATGTCCTGCATTGTACCATAGGGCATGACTGAATCCAATTTTTCAGAATTGTAGGATTTCAAGTCAGCAATATCCTTTCTGAGTTCATCCACACTCAGATTCTGTCTTACTTGCTGCAACTTCATTAGATGCAGTGAGTCCAAGTGAGCTGTAAGGATAGCCTTTGTACCAGCATGAGAAGTTTTCTGAATGGCCTGTTTGATAGTACTGATTTGTTTGACTAAGGAGACATTGAATTGCCCTGTTGTAGACTCCTTTGTTAAGGCCCATTCAGGTAGATTTGGAATAGAACTAGGGCCTTCATCTCCTCCTAAGTTCATGCTTCCATCAGAAGAAACAAAGTCATCATCATCAGAATTTACTCCAAATTCTTCAAATGACTCACCAGCTGTTGAAGGCATCTTGTTAATAGCAGCTTTGTCCCTTTGAAGAGATGCTGTTGTATGTACTAGATGTAGTGTCTTTTCTGCCTCCACATTGCCCTGTGCAGCCAATAATTGATAGGCTGAAACAGGATGAGTAAAAGTGTCAGCATCCAAGGAAATGTTATCAATAACAGCTTTGTAATGTTGCTGAAATTGTCTTTCCTTTTCAGCATCATTCACAATCATTGACTCACTTGCAATGGCTGGATCCATCCTTATATCTGTTGTACCTCCTTTCTCTCATTTTCTCTATGTTCTTGCATCAGGGGCTCCCCCTGGCTCACACAACTCACTCCCTCACCTTCACCTACTAAGGTGGTACTCCTCTCACTTACTTTTGCCATGCTGGAAAAAATAGCATGCATGTTTGAGCTCTCAATCTCTCCTTTTGCCTGGGAGCAACCCAGCCTCTCACTCAAATTGTCACTCCCTTCCCTCAGTCCTAGAAGTGATTGTATAGTAATCAAGTCTTCTACACTTGGAATTGTTTCAGTTGTGTGTGTAGAGACTATCAACGGATGAGGAATAGCCGTTGAAGGTGAAACTGATGGTATCAACGGATAACTGCTGTTAAGCTTATCCGTTGAAGAACAACCACTTGTCAACGGATTAGTGATATCCGTTGAAGAAGGAAAAGAAGTAGAAATTGAAAGTGATATAACTGTTGAATCTGTGTAGATTGATATGAGTTTTGGTGACACAGATCCTTCAATTACATCTGAAAGAATTTGCGGGTGATCCAACAAATCATCTAAAAGATGATGATCACCTGTATTTGAGTGGGGCTCCTCCCTGAGTTGTAAAGAGGGAGAATCAGGAATTGATGGGAATAACATATCCACATCTAGAGATGGTGATGAAGTGTGTGGTGATTGATGTGTGTTAATTGTGAGAGAATGGGGCTATGACTCCACATTTGTTGGAGCCACATCAAACTGAGTTTGAGAAGGCATAGATACAGATGGATGTATCTGTGCAGTGTGTGCACCCTGTGTAGAAGATTGGGTTCTTGCTCTCTTTCTTCTAATAAAGGCTTTTGTTGGTGAGTGTTTGGCTTTAGTGTCCCTCCCTCGTTTGTTCTGTGTTCCTGGTTGGGAACTATTTTCAATAGTTACATCCTTTTGGGAGGATGCAGCTAGGGATATGCTAGTAACCCTTTCAACCACCACAGCTTTTTGAGAAACTGTGGCTTGGCTAGCTTGGGAAGCACTTATCTCTCCTTCCTTATCCTGGGGGTTTCTTTGATGTTCACCCCTCCCCTCACCACTCACACCCTGTTCACTCCCCTCAGGGTTAATGGTAGATGTTACAACTGTTGTCTTTTGAGAAACAACAGAGGTAGTTTTCTTCGTCTTTGATTTTGAAAGTTTAGTTTTGCTGACCTTGGTAGGAATCTGTTGGGGCATTGTCACAGATTCCATGGCCACACTAGAAGATAAAGAAATAGAGGGGTTGGAAGAAGTAGGAGTTGTAGAAGCAATTACCTCACTTACCTGAGGTGCATTCATGATTGGTAAATATACCAATGGCACACTGCTGTTGAGATCCATTCTCAATAAATCTGCAAGAACTCTTTTCTCTTGTGCCCAGCACTTGAATTTATTATTCTCATTGATTATGACCAAACCTTCAGCAACATGGTTAGCCAATAACATAAAGAATCTAGCATAATAGATGTTATTAGATCTATTAGCTTTGTTACCTAATCTAGTACCCAATTCTAGCATAACATAGTTGCTAAAATTAAAATACCTATCAGAAACAAGCATATAGAGCATATTAACAAGAGATGAAGTTATGGCATCAAAATTGCTAATTTTCCCAGAGAAAACCTTGATAAAGGCATCCCCAAGAAAACTCCATTCTTTCCTAAGGCCTTTTCTTTTAATACTCCCTAAACTAGCAGAGTTAAGAGAATAACCTATGGAATCTAACATGCTGGATACATCATTATTAGTGTGTGGTGTCATGGCATTGTTCTCAGGTAATTTAAAACATGCTAGTAATTTAACAAGGGAAGTATCTCATCACTTTAGCCGGGATTTTAGGATTCGATGCTAGTTCTATGTTTGCATCAGACCTGGCATTCGCCTTCTTTTCAACTACTCTCCATCTTGATGTTCCACACTTAGCACAATTCTTCAGCCTCTCGTTTTCTGCCCAAAAGTGCATGCAGTCATTTGGACATGCATGTATCTTTTGGTAATCAAGTCCTAGGTCTTTAATCATACCCTTTGCCACATTAAAAGAAGACGGAAGATTTACATGAGGGAAAACCTCCTTTATCAATTCAAGTAAGTCACTAAATCCTGATTTGCTAAATCCATGAATGCACTTTAGTTGATAAAGCCTAACTAAGAAACTTAATCGACTAAATATTTTGCACTCGGGATATAACGGTTGTCTTGTCCACCCTCCTTAACAAGGCGATAAAATTTCCTTGTGTCATCGTTTAGTCCTATTCTACCAACGTGGTCAGTAACGTCATTAGTACCATATGCATTGTGTATCATAGCATCAAATTCATCTCCAAGACCTAGACCTGTATTAATATCCATCTCATCAGCAACCCTATCTATCTCATGGGTTGAGACCTCGTAAATCCATTCAACGGAATGGGGACAAGGACCATTACAGACTAGATGTTCGTGTATAGCCTTAGCACCACTCCAAAAATGATTACCACATTTCTTACAAGGGCACTTAAGCTCGTTTCCTACGGCATATCGGGAAAATGCTTGGTTAACAAAAGCTTCAACTCCCTTCCTATATTTATCAGTGTACTTGGGAAGTGTTACCCATTTCTCTCCTTCAACATCCATTTTCTACATAAATTTTTTGAAACAAAACCACAAAATTCACTTAAGTTTTCAACACAATCAGATAACAACAAGAACCAAGAACAAAAAAGCAGACCAAGAACAGGGCAGTTTGACTTATAATTACAACAAGAACATAAAAAAATAGACCAAGAACAAGGCACTTTTGACTTAAAATAACAGGGTATTTTGACTTTAAAACATCAAAAAATTAAAACAAAATTCTCAGAAATAGTCAGACCATGAACCTACTAATTTTACAAAAACACAAAACAAAAACAAAATACAAAAGAACACAAAAAGCACAAAAAATACACAAAATTTTTATATGCATTCACAAATAATCAGAGAGAGGAGTGTTTGAAGAGTGAGAGAGATGAGTTTTACCTTATATCAAGCTTTAATCGAGTTTAATCGAGCTTCAAGTGAGAGAGATGAGCTTCAAGCCTTCGAGATGTGAGAAAGCCTTCGAGATGAGCTTTGAGTTGCGACGGAGAGATGTGGGAGAGGTGTGTGAGGGAGAGCTGTAAGAGAGGTGTGCGAGAGAGAGATGCGAGGGAGGTCTGAGAGAGAGAGAGATGCGAGGGAGGTCTGAGAGAGAGATGAGGTAAATTTTTGTGTAATAGATTTGGGGGTGAATTTTTGTCCAAATAAAAGTGTATTCAATTTTTGGTGCCAAAATAAAAGTGTAAAATAATTTTTGGTATCCCGCCACCCCCAATTTCAGTGTTCCCGCCTGTGTTTTCGGTCAATTTGACCAAAAGCGTTACTATTATTGCAACATTATTTGAAATATGTTGCACGTTTTACAATTTTTTCAAATTGGACCTTAACCATGCAACACTTACGTATTTTATGTAACACTTTTATAAATTATTGCAATAGAGTTGAAAAATTTGTTCTACTGCAACATTTTCTACAACACAATTATATTTTGTGCTTGCAATAGGCCATATTTGGTGTAGTGAAGCAGAGAAACATTTGTAAGCAGAACTCTTAGCATTTCTCTGTACTTTTAGTTGTTCAATTGTTGTAAGCAGTTGTGAGAATTTTACACACAGGGTTCTCTCGATATATAATATATATCTCTGGTGGAATCATTCAAATCCACCAGAAAGTTTTAAAGACTCTTGTTTTTAATTACTTGTGTTTTGATTCATTTAAGTAACTATTCCGCATTGTGCTAATCAATTCACACTTATATATATATATATTCGAGTTATAACATTTTTATTTTAAGAAAAAGTTTCAAGAATTTCATTCAACCCCCCTTCTGTAATTCTTGTCATATTGTTAAGGGACTAACAATATGAATGCATAATTTGCTAATATGCCATTTGCACCTAATCCTTATTATGCTGAATTTAATTTCCCTCAAATGCCATTTAGCATGCCCTACTGGAATAACATGTTTGCAAATAGCGTGCCATTCCCTGTTAATCAAAATGTGCATGGTAATTCTGTTTTAATGAATGGCTTCAAAGGTCCAACTCAGATGACTAAGGATGAATCTAATATCCCCAAGTCAAATGAGATCAAACCTAAGAAACAAAAGAAGAAAGCTAACAAGGAAGGACTCAAGTAAACTTGGGTATCGAAATCAACTTGATTTGATTTTAATGTGTGCAGGGAAATAGAAAGAATCTGTGGTACTTGGATAGTGGTTGTTCAAGACACATGAATGGAGATTCTACCCTGCTCATAGAGTTCAAGGAAAGAGCTGGCCCAAGTATTACTTTTGGAGATGACAGCAAGGGTTATACTGTGGGATATGGCTTGATTTCAAAAGACAATATCATTATTGAGGAGGTTGCCTTAGTGGATGGTCTCAAGCACAATTTGTTGAGTATCAGCCATCTTTGTGATAAAGGCAATTCAGTGACCTTCACTACAGAAGCCTGTGTTGTGACAAACAAGAGGAGCAACAAAGTGGTTCTCACTGGAGTGAGAAAAGGAAATGTGTACACTTCAACTCATCAAATGCAGAATCTATTACTTATCTTCTCTGTAAAGCAAGTCAAGATGAAAGTTGGCTATGGCATAAGAAGCTATCCCATCTAAACTTCAAAACCATGAATGAGCTTGTAATGAAAGAACTGGTTAGAGGTATTCCTCAAGTGGAGTTTTCTAAGGATGGACTGTGTGATGCTTGCCAAAAAGGAAAGCAGATCAAAGCATCATTCAAAAAGAAGCTTGATTCAACAATTGAAGAACCTTTGCAACTTCTACACATGGATTTATTTGGACCAGTCAATGTGTTGTCCATCTCAAGGAAAAGATTTTGCCTAGTAAATGTAGATGATTTCTCAAAGTTCTCTTGGACATATTTCCTAAAGTCTAAAGATGAGGCTAGTGAAATCATCATCAATCACATAAGGAAAGTCAACAATCATCCTGATTTCAAAGTTAGAAGAATCAGGAGTAATAATGAAACCGAGTTCAAGAATTCTGTTATGAGAGTATTCTGTGAAGAGAATGGGATTATGCATGAGTTTTCAGCAGCAAGAACTCCACAACAAAATGGAGTAGTAGAAAAAAAGAACAGATTACTTATTGAAGCTGCAAGGACAATGCTTGAAGAATCAAAGTTATCAACATATTTCTGGGCTGAAGCTGTAAATACTGCATGCTACACTCAGAATATTTCTTTGGTTAATCAAGAAAAATGCATGACTCCTTACCAATTGTTCAAGAACAAGAAACCAACTCTAAATTTTCTTCATGTCTTTGGCTGCAAATTTTATATCTTGAGAAATCAAACTAATCAAAATGGGATGTTTGATGCTAAAGTAGATGAAGAAATTTTTGTTAGATATGTTGTTGGTAAAGCATATAGAGTCTAAAATCTGAGAACCAACATTGTTATGGAATCAATACATGTTGTGTTTGATCATAAAAAGATTGAAGGACTACAAGATGGAGATTATCATGAGAGCCTCAAATTTGACAATATGGAGATGGTTAGTGATGACAGTGATGATGAAAGTGATCAAGAAACTACAACTAAGGAAAGTGCAGAAAAATCTACCACCAATGAAGTTAATAACTCAACATCCATCGAGTTACAAAATGTCTCATCCGTCGGTAGACAATCTTCATCATCCAAAGGGAGACAATCAGCTAATAACTCAACAAAGAAGCTGAAAGTCAAAATAGATCACTTGTAGAAAGTTCCCCTTTCTCAAATCATAGATTCACAAACTCAGGGGGAGTTTCTAATAATCAAAACTCAATCACACATCAAGAAAACAATGAGGCCTCTTCATCTAGAGCTAATCTAACTCAACAAAGAAAATGGACAAAGGATCACCCATTTGAGCTCACCATTGGTAATGTATCTTCTAGAGTTCAAACAAGGAGAGCAACTCAGGAAGAATGTCTATATAGCAGTTTCCTATCTAAGGAAGCTTTTTTGGATCCTGATTGGACTTTAGTTATACAGGAGGAGCTAAACCAATTTGAAAGGAACAATGTATGGAAGCTGGTACCCAAGCCTAAAGGAAAGAATCTAATAGACACCAAATAGGTATTCAGAAACAAGATGGATGAAAATGGCATAGTAGTCAGGAACAAAGCTAGATTGGTTGCTAAGGGCTATTGTCAACAAGAAGGAATAGATTTTGATGAAACCTTTGCTCCTGTTGCAAGACTTGAAGCCATCAGAATCTTCCTAGCCAATGCAGCTCATGCCAATTTTAAGGTCTATCAAATGGATGTCAAGACTGTCTTTATAAATGGAGATTTGGAGGAGGAAGTCTATGTCAGTCAGCCTCCTGGTTTTGAAGATCCAAATCTACCTGATCATGTATACTATCATTCGAAAGCACTCTATGGATTGAAGCAAGCACCTAGAGCCTGGTATGATACTTTGTCAAAGTTTCTTTTAGAGAATCACTTCACTAGAGGTACTGTAGACAAAACTTTATTCTTTAGAAATGTTAATGGCTCTAGCATACTTGTTCAAATTTATGTAGATGATATTAGTTTTGGCTTCATAGATGAAAAACTTTGCAAAAAGTTTGCCAAATTGATGCAAAGTAAGTATGAAATGAGCATGTTGGGAGAACTAACTTACTTTCTTGGTTTGCAAGTTAAGCAAGTTACTGATCGAATATTCATTAGTCAAACTAAATACATTTATGATCTTTTAAAGAAATTTGTACTAATGGATTGCACATGTGCAAAAACTCCCATGGCCAGTGCAACTAAACTTGAATTAAACACTACTGAAAAGTCTGTGGATATTTCAAGTTATAGAGGCATGGTTGGCTCATTTCTATACTTAAAAGCTAGTAGGCCAGATATAATGTTTGCTACATGTCTTTGTGCTAGATTTTAGGCTGATCCTAGAGAATCTCATTTAATTACTATTAAGAGAATTTTCAGATATCTCAAAGGTACACCAAAACTTGGCATTTGGTACCCTAGAGATTCTGGTTTTGATCTAACTGGTTATTCAGATGCAGATTATGCAGGTAGTAGAATTGATAAAAAAGTACTACAGGAACCTGTCAATTTCTAGGAAACAAGCTTGTGTCCTGGTTCAGTAAAAAGCAAAATTTAGTTTCTACTTCTACAGTAGAAGCTGAATATATTGTTGCTGGCAGTTGCTGTGCACAGATTTTGTGGATGAAAAACCAATTGCTAGACTATGGTCTGCAAGTGGAAAGAATTCCTATTTTCTGTGATAACACAAGTGCAATTTCCATTACTGAGAATCCAGTACAACACTCAAGAACAAAGCACATAGACATCAAGTACCACTTCATAAGGGAACATGTAATGAATGGTACTGTGGAACTACATTTTGTTCCAAGTGAAAAATAGCTTGAAGATATATTTACCAAGCCACTGGATGAATCCACCTTTTCAAGGTTGGTAAGTGAGTTAGGTATGCTTAATTACTCTTGAATCTTTTCAGATATTCTGCAAGTTGTAATGCAGCCAGGAATTTAATTGATTTTTCAGTCGTGGATGAAATTTTGGCTAAGTCAAAATTTACATCCCAACGGATGATCATTATCCATCGAGTTCGATCATCCGTCGATATATAATTTGTCAATAAAATCAATTATTTTTCTAGAATATTTTATATCTCGACGGATAACTGATTTATCCTCATCCGTCGAATTGTCTCATTCTTAGACGTTGATTTTCTGAAAATTATCCATCGAGTATACTTATAGTTTGTAAGCATAACACGATGGATAAGTGATGGAATTTTTACAGTTTATTTTTAAATGACTATTTTGGGAAATTTTTATTGGTCCCTTTATTTTACTTTATTACTTTTGACAGTTATTTTTGAGATAGTATAAAAGAAAAATTCATTTTCACTTCTTTTTCTTTATCATTCTCAATTCATCTGCTCTAACTTCTTTCTTTCTCAAAAGCAATTACCCTCTCTCTCTCTGCAACTTTTACTCTCTAACAATGGCATCAGTCATCAAAATCATGTCTCAAACTGGCTTTATCTATGAGAAGAACAATTTCACGGCTCTAGTAAATAAGGGGATTCAGCAGTCTGGTGACTACCACAAAATGATGGATTTTTTGCAAAGCTGTAAGCTCAAATATGACATGTTGGAGTATCCCACTATCTACTGTGAGGTTGTGGAGGAAATATGGATGACTGCAATGTACAACTCAATTAACAAGACCATCACCTTCACTATTAAAGGTAAGGAATTCTGTGTTAATAGTGACATTGTTAAAGCATGCTTTAAGATTCCTGATAATATTATCACTACTCCACACACAGACACTGATATTGTTAACATGTTAAACTCTATGGGTTATGCACTCACCATCTCTAAATTAAGTGAAATTAGGAGATTGGATCTTAGGAAAGAATGGAGTTATCTGTGTGATGTAGTCACGAAAGTATTTTCTGGTAAAATTAGCAATTTTGATTCCGTTAATATCTCCATGCTCAACATGCTTTATATGCTAGTAACTGATAAATATTTCAATTTTAGTGATCTAGTCTTGTTTGAGTTGGGATTTAAGTTAGGTGAGCTTAATAAGAGAGGTAAGAATATTTATTATGCTAGATTTTTAGTGATGCTTGCTAACCACCTCTCTGAGGACATTGTGCTTGAGAACCCAACCAACAAGTTAGATTGTTGGGTTCAAGAAAGGAGAATTATTGCATATCTCAATAGAGCAGATCACCACAAAGAGGTGCCACTCTTCTACTTTCCTGTAATGGAGGCACCTCAGGTAAGTGAGGTAATTTCAACTGTCTCTACTCTTCCAACCTCAACCATTTCTTTGTCTTCTAGTGTAGTAGTGGCATCTGTGTCAATGACCAGACAGATGCCTACCCAAGCTACCAAAACCAAAGTTTCAAAACCAAAGACAAAGAAAGCCCCCTCTGGTGTCTCTCAAAAGATGCCAGTTGTAAAATCCACTAAACACAAAGAGAGGAGTGTGAAGGTGGGCAAGAAAGGTGAGGGACATGGTGAAAATCAAAGAAGCCCTAAGGATAAGGATGGTGAGCATAGTGTATCCAAACCAAGCCACACCATAGTTTCCCAACAAACTGTGGTTGTTAATAAGGATAAAAGCTTAATTCTAGTTTCATCCTCCCAAAAGGATGTAACTATTGAAACAAGCTCTCAACCAGGAGCACATAATAAAAGGGGTAGGGACACAAGTTCACCACAAACCTACACAAGGAAGAAGAAATCTAAAACCTTTGGGGATACATAGGGTACACACACAGTACAAACTGGAGCTAAAGACCCAGTCACTGCACCATTTCAACGTCAAATTGATGTGGCTCCAACAAATGTGGAGTCACAGCCAAAATCTGTACAAATTGAAACACCTCAAACAGCAAATTGTCCCACACAATCTTTGGATGTTGACATGATTAAAACATCACAACCATATTCTCCATCTTTAACTCTGTTGGAGAAGCCAAAAATCCATGCAAGTGAGCATCGTCTTCTAGATGATTTGATGGCTCACTTGTCATTTCTTTCTGAGACTGTTGAGACATCTGTGCAAAAATTTTCATCAATCTGCACGGAGTCCACAATAGTTTCCACTCCAAACTCATTCATTTATACTCACTCGATGGATATTGTTCATCCGTCGAGTAGTGACTGTATCCCGGCGGATGTGCCTAACGGCAGTCATCCGTCGGATAGTCAAATTACTACCCCGGTGGATATTTCTCATACGTCGAGTGTCTCTGCATAACTCCAAAGTTCAACTAGAGTCATAAGTGCAGATGACTTAGTAATTGTGCAATCAATATTAGGATTGAGGGAAGGTAGTGACATAAGTGAGAGTCTGGGTTGCTCCCAGGAAAAAGAGAGAAAAAGAGTGATCCAATGCAGTCCATTTCTTCAGGACTGGAAAAAGTGAGTGTGAGGAGTTCCACCTTAGATGGTGAAGGTGAGGGTGGGGAGCCAAGGTGAGACCTTGATGCAAGAAAAGAGAGATAATGAGAGAAATGCAGGTACTGGAGATATAAGGGTAAATGTCATTGTAAGTGAGTTAATGAATGTCCAGGATGCAGGCAGGGAGGGACTATCTCAGCAAACTCAAGTTGTTATAGATTCCACCTCCTTAGATGCTGAGACATTTACTCACCATGTTCCAGCCTATCAACTTCTAGCTGGACAGGGCAATGACAATACAGAAAGGATGCTAAACTTGGTGCACACCACACAGTCCATGCAAAGAGCTAAGGATGCCATCACAGCTTTGCCTTCAATACCTGGTGATATTGATTATGAGACAGGTGGTTCAGAAGATTTCTTTGGAGGTGAGGGCGGAGATAGTGAAGAAGAGCCATTGGACATAGGGGGGAAGTAGGCCCTAGTTCAAGATCAGGCATGCCATCTTGGGCATTTTCAAAGCAATGTGATGAACACTACTTCAAGATAACCCTGATTCAACTTATAAATTAGACAAATTCTGCTCTTCAAACCACCACAAATGCCAGCACCAAAAAGCTCATTCAAGCACATCTTGCTTCTCTACAACTACAACCAATCCAACGTCTTCAACATGCTCAAGATGTCAACACTATCAAAGGTGATATTGATGAGATAAAAAAGGACATTTCTGATAGGATGGACTCTAAACTTCCAAAAGCTACAATGCTTGACATTAAGAGACAACTCAGGAAAAATTCTTATCTTGTCACTAAGATAGATACCTTGGATACAAGAATGATAGCAATGGAAGCATCTCTTACAGAAATCCATCTACACCAAGCTCAACAAACAGACTTGCTTCAGAAACTGGTGGCTGCACAAACCTCCTCCTCTACTCAGCTTGATGATAAAAAAAGGGGGAGAAAGAGAGTTCTAGGAGTGAGGGGGAGCAAAAAGTGCTCAACATTCAAGTGAGTAAAGCAATTGTGCAAACGATTTCTTTCACAAACCCACCAGCCAAAGATAACATTGATCTAATTAATGAAGCAGCAACCACTTTAAGAGCAGCTGAGAAGAAGCAGTTTAGTCCAATAAACAGGGAGAAAATTGATGAGGATATTCAAAAGAAGTTTGGTCTAGTAAAGAAGCCAGAAAAATCAGCCATTCATCACTCTCAAGTCAGGCAAATTTCTGTGAATGATATGAGTATGAATTATCTGGAAAGAGGCCAGACATACAGCATCAAATCTCTAAAGGAAGATCTAATTATGAAGCCAAAGGTGAACTACCAAAAATCTTCACTAAAGAATCCTTTGGACACAGTATATGAGACACCAAAGCCTGATGAGAAGAAGATGTTGGCCAGGTCTATAGCATTCTACAAGGATTCTGCAGATTCAGTTCTAAAAATAAGAATTGCCAAGATTTTTAGAAATGGTAAGGAAATTTGTGTGGTGGCTGGACACCCTCATTTTGTTGAAGCAAAAAGGGAAGAAAAGGCAAGATTGAAGCAAGAAAAGAAGCAAGCTGCTCTAGATGCTAAAAAGATCAAACAAAAGAAGGAGCAAGCTGCTATCTTGGCCAAGTTACAAGCTGTGAAACCCACACAACAAATTTCTGCACAACCATCTGTAATTGCTGAATCTCAAGATCAAGTAGTGCAAAATGAACCACCAAAGACAAAGAAGCCAAGGTACAAGCAAAGAATCAAGAGAAAATTGGATTTCAGTGATGAGGAGATGGAAAGATACTTTACTAAAGAGTCTACTTCTACAACAACTCAATCATCCATGCCCTTTATGGTACATGAAGAATTCAAGATAGATCCATCCAAGAATTTCCATGGTGAACCTATCATTCCAAAGGATGAACCAATAGACTGGGATAGTCTACCAATTCCTGAACTCAACCTACCTCGTTTCATGAAGCCAAAGAAGACAAAGACCAGGGCAGTCAAGAAAGTGAAGCCCTCAACTCTCAGATCCAAGTCCCTAACCAAAGCTCAAACAAAAGTCAACAAGGGAGATATTATGTACATCTGTGACATCAAGGAATTCTCTGATCTAAACCTCTATCTGGATGAATTGGAAGAAGTTAGAGGGATTGATGCTTACAGGAATCTTCCTGAAAGGTTAGTATTCAAGTACAAGGGAGGAAAAGAGATACCATGGCACTCCCAAAGACTTTAACCATTCCTTACACAGGGAGTAGAGTGCATCTAAGGCCCTACTGGCTAATGGAATTCATGGATGATAAGGGAGTTAGAAGATTCTTCATATTAGAAGACCAGTTGAGCATCTCTAGCAATGAGACTCTTCTGGAAATGCAAGGAATGCTAGATCTTTCAGAATCTGATGAACTTGAATTCCACATACAGCTCCAAAATCAGATAGAAGAAAACAACAGGAGGCTTGGGAAGAAATGCAGACAATCAAGGAAATAGATCAATCTGCTCAGACTAGAGGAACACCTTGAAAATGATTGTGAGCAAATCCTTGTACATTTTGTCTTGTAAATTTTTCAGTATCTAATGTAGAACTTTTTAGTTTTATCTACTACTTTTAAATCTATATTTTTTTGTGTTTTGTTATCATCAAGTTTCTCTTAATTTATGGCTACAATTCTAGTAGACATAAATTGGGGGAGATTGTTAGGAATATGTTGTGATCTTGATGATTACATTAACAAAACACCTTAGTAGATTCAACTTAGTAAAAAATGTAGCACTCGACGAATAACACAATATAGTCCTGACGGATAACTCAATATAGTCCCGACGGATGATGATTTGACATTCATTGAGTGAGTAGCTTATGTAACAATAAGTCATGTAGCACATTTCTGCAAACACCTTTGTATAGATTCTGTAGTAGTATATAAGACATGTTGACTTTAATTAGATATGCAGAATAGGTCGATTAATTGTAAATATAAGATGTCTTGTAATTCTACATAAGTGAAATAAAGTCAAGTGTCAAATAGCTACCCGACGGCTGATCAACAAAGCTACCGACGGATGATCAACAAAGCTACCGACAGATGATCCACAAAGCTCCCGACGGATGATAATCATGTACCCGACGGATGATCAATTCAAACATCTGTTGATAGTGACAACACAGTCATCGAGTATTTGCAAAAGGAATATGGCAGCCTATTCAGCTGGGTTTTTGAGAACAAAGAAGCATTACCATTTCCATGCTATTATGAAGATATTCAAAGATGCTGGAATAGAGTAGTGAAGCAGCATGGTATTAGACTTGACATGTTTTGTTTTATTATCTTGTCTTATTACGATGTAATCTTGGTGATATATAAACCAAGAGTAGCAAGTAGAACAACAAGGAGACTAAGCAAATATATTCTTAAAGAAACAATTGTAAGTTGTATCCTATAGCATTTCTCTGTAAGTTTAGTTGTTCATATTTGTAAGCAGCTTTGAGCTATTCAAGCTTCACAGGGTTCTCTTGATATATATATATATGTGGTGGATACATTCAAATCCACCAGAAAGTTTTTAAAGACTTGTGTTTTTAATTACTTGTGTTTTGATTTATCTAACTCTTCATTCCGCATTTTGCAAATCAAACACTTATATATTGTTAAGTTAGAACCACTTTTAATTAATCTCAAAAAGTAGCCAGAATTACATTCAACCCCCCCTTCTGTAATTCTTGTTGTATTGTTCGGGACTAACATATTCCAAAAGAGGAAAATGTTAAGGAGTATACATTATCTAAGTTTGCTTCGTCTGAGATAGAGAAAAGTTTGGGAAGTGTGTACTTCCGCGTTTTAAAAACAAGAAGCATCGATGTTAAGCTTGTAGCCCCTATAGGGCTGGGGACATCATGGATAGATCCCATTAAGGCCCACATTCAAACTGGTTGACTACCAAATGATGTAACTGAAGCACGGAAATTGAATGTTCAAGCACTGAGATATTCCTTGATTGATGGAATTCTGTATAAAAGATCTTATGTGGTTCCTTACTTAAGATGTCTCAGGCCTGATGAGGCACACATGGCCCTCGAAGAAGTACATAAAGGTATATGTGGGCAACACTTGGGGGGAAGATCATTGGCTTATAAGATAACCCATTTAGGCTTTTATTGGCCAGAGATGATGGCCGATGCCAAAAAAATATGTGAAGAAGTGTGATCATTGTCAAAAATATACATCGGTTGTTCGACAACCTCCCGAGATGCTGACTTTCATCAACTCTCCCATCCCCTTTGCCATGTGGGGAATGGATATGCTTGGGTCTTTCCCCATGGCCACGGCATAAAGGAAGTTCTTGATTATAGTTATTGATTATTTTACTAAGTGGATTGAAGCTAAACCTCTAGCTAAGATCACAACCAAGCAGGTTGCATAATTCCTGAGGGAAAACATCATGTGCAGATACGGAATTCCTCGAATCTTGGTAACCGACAATGGAATACAGTTCAATAATGAAGAGTTCAGAAAGTATTGTAAGGAGAACAAAATTGATTTTAGGTTCACCTCCATTGCTCACCCTAAAGCCAATGGGAAAGCAGAGGTTGCAAATCGCATCATTTTAGATGGTTTAAAGAAGAGGATTGAGAAATCCAGAAACAATTGGGTGGATGAAGTATTGTCAATATTCTGGGATTACAGAACCACGAGTAGAGTTATTACAGGAGCAACACCATTCATGTTGGAATATGGGGCAGAAGCAGTAGTTCCTTTATAAATATCACATTCGTCTCCCAGAATTCAAGCGTACAACGCTGAGGAAAATGAGGAAGGGAAAAGGTTAGCCTTGGATTCAATAGATGAAGTACGGGATGCAGCACACATAAAGATCGTGGAATATCAGAAAAAAATATCTTTTTATTACAACCTAAGGGTGAAAGAAAGATTCTTTAAACAAAGGGATCTAGTTCTAAGAAAGGTGAAAGCCTCTGGAGTATGGCAGAAAGGTAAGCTCTCCCCTAATTGGGAAGGGTCTTATAAAGTTAAGAGCGTTCAAGGGAGAGGTACTTACAAATTGGAAACCATGGATGGAGAAGAAATATCCCGGACTTGGCATGCACAAAACCCGAAGGTTTACTGCCTATAGCTTATACATACTATAGTGGTAACAAGGTTGAAAAGCACCTTGAAGCTTTGCTTGCTTAGGATTTCACATATTAGTTTTATAAGATTATTATTTCAAATTCTAGTTCTACGAAGAATTATGTAAGGGATGGATCCAAAGAGATTACAATTTATGAAGTTTACATGAACTTATCTTAGAATTGTTTGGTTCCTTATGCATGGTTGAGTTCGCTTATCTATTTTAGTACAAGTACGGAAAAATGAAAGGGAAAGCTATGGAAAGACGAGTAAACTCTCTAACTCCCACATAATAGTATGAGTACTCAGGACAAATAGCAAAAAAGAGCAAATAAACAACTAAGGTAAACAAGCAAACAAACCACTAAGATAAAACATAAATAATCCCCGAAGGGAAATGAGTTCAAATTACAATAAGTTAAAAAGAACAACAAACATAAAAACTGAAAACACTACTCCTCCATGTGGGAGCCTTCCTTCCCCTTCTCCTTCTCAGCATCTCCCTTTTCAGCATCTCCCTTCTCAGCATCAGCAGAAGGCTCAGCATCCTTCGCGGGAGAAGCAGGAGGAGAGGTAGTGCTGGGATCCAGGATATGATCATCAGTTTGAGGAGAGTTGAAGAGAGCATCCAAGCTATCCTCTGTCTCTGGTTGTTCAGGACGTATAAATTCCTTAGGATCTATTAAGCCAAGATGCTTCTCCGAAACTGCCTTCACAGTCGCATCCCATCCTTGGATAAACTGCAGAGGATAAAGACCCTCATCATGAATGTCCATGAGATTCTTAAACTTTGCAGAATCCATATAGTCATCAATGATGGTTTCTTTATCACTCCGGAGCTTCACCAGCTCAACATGGGCCTTGGATAACTCCTCCCCCTTGGCCTTTAGCTTCTTCTCCGAGACCTCAGCCCTCTCCTTCCACTTTTTCATCTCCCTCTCAAACTCATACGAGTCCCCTTCCAGGATCTAGCTTGGTGAAGGGCCTCCTGGAAGTAGGTGTTGCTCTGGACAAAGAAGTATAAATTAACACAGTTCTATAAAAAAAGAAAGAGAGAGAAAAGTTGGAATTAAAAGGTGAGAAAGGGATGTTACCTTAGCTTGAGCCTGAGAACCCAGGAGCTCAATAGACTCTATATCACTTCCCGTGACAATGTCAGTAAAGTCGTGGGGAGTTATGGAATGGTATGACAAATCCTTAGCATGCTTGGTGGATCCGACCACCGTATCACTTCTCCTAAAACCCCAGTTGGGCCTAAAGGAGTGCGCCTTGAGTGGAGGATCCACATCATCCCCTAGTTCCACCACCGGAGTATGTGGCCTAAGGAAGATAGGAGCATCAGGCTTGCTCCTGGGGTCCTTGTTGAGCTTGGCCCTTTTCTGGCGGCCAGATTCTCCCTCCTTGGGCCTATTAATGTTATTAATAGCCTCGCAAGCTGAAATCAAAAAGGAAGGAAACATTAAAAAATGATTAGTTTCAATAAAAAGAAAGAAAAGAAGAAAAAACAAGTTAAAATTACCCCTATCACTTGCCTGAAAAAGGCCCACTTTCATCAAAGAGAACTCCTCTAAGAGAGTACAAGAATCTGTTTTGCCGTCATCCAAAATGAGGGCTTGATATGCAACCTCCTCCTCGTCGGTCAGCCTAATACTAGCAGGGTTGCCATCTACTACCTTACAAAAGGGCCTACGAAAAAGGGTAGCCCAATCGCCTCTAGCCCATGTCAATCTAACAAACTCCCCCCTCCACTTTGGGTTATTTTCAACTATGGAATTACCATAAAAATGTGGGGAATTTTGGGTTGTTAGGAATATGTTATGAACTTGATGATATATTATACAAAACACCTTAGTAGATTTAACTTAGTGAATTTTGTAGCACTCGGCGGATGATCAAATATAGTCCCGATGAATGATTCAATATAGTCCCGACGGATGATGATTTGACATCCATCGAGTGAGTAGCTTATGTAATAATAAGTATTGTAGCACATTTTTGCAAACAACTTTATGTAGATTCTGTAGGAGCTTATGAGTCATGTTGACTACTAGTAGATATGCAAAATAGGTTGATTAATTGTAAATATGAGATGTCTTGTAATTCTACATAAGTGAAATGGAGTCAAGTGTCAAATAGCTACCCGACGGATGATCAACAAAGCTACCAACGTATGATCAACAAAGCTACCGACGTATAACAAGCATGTACCCGACGGATGATCAATTCAAATATCTGTTGACAGTGACAACACAGTCACATGCGTTGGGTGTTTGCAAAAGGAATGTGGCAGCCTGTTTAGCAGGAAATTGAGAACAAAGAAGCATTACCATTTCCATGCAAGTTATGAAGATTTTCAAAAATGCTGGAATAGAGTAATGAAGCAGCATTGAGTTAGACTTGATAGGTTTTGTTTTATTATCCTGTCTTATTATTATGTAAACTTGGTGATATATAAACTAAGTGTAGCTAGTAGAACAAATAACTAAGAAAACACATTAGAGGAGAGAAATAGAAAAAGCTGTATTTGTCAAGAATTTCTCTGTAGTTTGTTTGTTCAACTTGTAAAGCATCTGTGAGCCAATTTGAGCTTCACATAGTTATCGAATCAATATATATATATATATATATATATATTGTGGATACATTCAAATCCACCAGAAAATTTTAAAGACTTGTGTTTTTATTACTTTGTGTTTATTTTATTTAATCCTTTCATTCCTGTTAGGTCCCAATGTGTTTGTAGAAGGGGGGTTGAATACAAACAATACCGAATAATCGAATTTAGTGCGGAATAAAAAATTGAAACAAAATTCAAGTTAAATAAAAATATTATTAAACTTGAAAGGTGTTACAACAACGGTATAGATTACAAGGGATTAATCTCAAATTAATTATTACAAATCTAGAATAAATTCGACATGAACTTTTTCTATTTTTGCAATATAAAGATTCAAATGCTAAACGTAATTTGAGATTAAGTTCTAGGGATTATGATCTGCTAGATAGTTACACAAGAACAAGAGAATGATTTCTAGTGGTTTGGATTTAACTTTACTAACTAGAAATTGTTGATCTTGAATTTGCAGTTGAAGGATGAAATGTTTTCTGCTCTGCTTTTCTTTTGTTCTTGAATGGTTGACTTGTGTTATGTTTTTTTTTTGAATGTCTGTTGTTGCTTCTGTCTTTATAATTCAATCAACAGAATCACTTGAACTGAAATGACAATCGGTTGAACTAGCAAGACAATCTGCTGAACCAGTAGAACTTTCGGTATGACAATCAGTTTAAGCTAGTATGACTTTCGGCAAGACTATATGTTGAACTAGCAAGTCTATCAACCTGAACTAGCAAGACTATCTCCTTCCAGTAGAACTTTCGGTGAGACAATTGAAATGACTTGGCATGACAATCGGTATGACAATCCAGATTGTCATGCTAGTTCAATTTCAATTGTCTTGCTGAATTAAAACTGATTTTAATCCAATTAAAATTCTGAAAATTCTTAATATTAATTCAGAATTAATTAATCAATTAATTCAATTAATCAATAAATTAATCTTTGCAGATATAATTTATTTTCTTAATTAAATTATATGACTTAATTAATTAATAGAGAATTAATACTAATCTTGAGCAGCAACCACTCTTCTGAAAATCTTTCTGAAAATCACTGAGAATTATGAATCAATTCCACCACTTCAATGTTGACACTCGATGTACTGTCTGGTTCATGAGTGACTAACTTCCATGACGTTTCTTCATGTCTTGACTTTGACACTTTGATTTTCTTCAGATTAAATCCTTGTAATTCTCTAATACCCTGACGAGATCTCTGTCACTTGATTAAATCCACAATATTGATTTGTATCACTGAGGCTTGATCAATTTCTTGAACTTCTTCCAGTGAATTAATTCCTCAAGTCTGTAGATGAACGTTGTTTCTAAATCCTTTGACAGATGTTACTTTGAGAGATCTCTTTAACGGTAGATCCACTATTTACTTGTTACATTCTTATTTGAGTTGAGTTAAATCCTCGAATATACAAATAGGCTATGACATATGCCTTACAATCTCCCCCTATTTGTTTGTTAGACAATAACAACAAATACCTAGAGGATAACTCAACTAACAAATAAGAAAAAGATATAAACAGAAATGCAAAGTAAATAGCAGAAAAGTTCTGGATAACATTTAACATTTTCCAGATTCCAAATAGATATTCCTCTAGACTGAACATATCTTCAAGTAGTTTCATCTTCTTTTGTACAACCACATTTCCTGTTGAGAAGCTCATATCTCTCTTGCTTCTCCCCCTATGAGAATCAACTGATTAAAGAAGATCACCTTCGTTTACCACCTCTCCCGTACAATAGGATCCGCAGATAAAAACCAATGGTACTCCCCTTTTAGAAAACAGCTTCTTTACATATGCAGGATCTTTTTCTTCCTCCCTGCTATTTCTCCCCCTTAGTTGAGGAATCCTCCAAACTATTACTTAAGCTTTTATCTCCCCCTTATAAAAGGAATGTATTCCGTTGTCTGAAGGAATTCTCATATTTCACTTGGTTGGAAAAGAAATAACAAGTAGTTTCTCTTTCTTCCTCACTGTGAGTGTGTGATTCTGTTTAGTGTACCTCACATGTGTTTCACTCTTCTCTCCACTCATGTTTACACTCATTCTCACAAGTGTATCACTCCTCTCATAACTCCATCATTCAGCTGTACCTGCAAGGAAAATCACCTTAGCCATCCTTAAGGAGGTCACAGGTGGTGCAATGGGAGTTCGCAAATCCCCATCCTTGTTAAACTCGTCAAATGAACCTGAGTCATAATCTACAAGTTGATAGTTTCCCTTTTAGGGTTCCAGATTTGAATTCTGGGAAGGTAAACAATGATCCAACGAATTTAGCATAAAGATCAAAGTTCCCTTCTAATGTCTGTGAAGACATTTCCTTGTGACTCATCAGGTAATATCTGAATCATTGTCAACAAGTTGCCAATCTGCACCTATGTCAGATCCATTATCCACAGATGCATCTAGGGGATTTAAGCCTGGGGAGGTAGACACTGACCACTGACATATGGCTTTTGGATCAGTATCCTCTCCTAACACCTGTAAAGGCAATTGGTCCATGAAAGAACCTTAAACAATCGAATATGACCTTAAAATGGTCGAAACTCTTGTTTCCGTCAACTCATCCTTTGTGTGTGTAACCTTTCCTTATGCATCAAGAATTTTTTATGTTTGATGTGGTGACACTACATCGGATACCCTGGCCGACAGGCAAATTACAATATACACACCCTTTTGAGAGAATGAATCTAGTAACTATTTTTTAGCCTTTTCAGCCATTACATCTTTTTGAGAAGATGTATGGGGGCTAGCAGTTGTCTTGGTTTAAATACTACTCATCTTTGTAGGAGACAGAGCTGCTGGGTTGACTTCAGAACCTTCCTTATGTGGTGCACTAAGGCACTATCTCCCTCACGCTCATTCATACTACATTTAGTGGTAAGAGAGTGTTGGTGGGTTCTGTTTCTGTGTTTGTCTTTAAAATCCGGGATATAAGTTGTGGGTTTTCAGCCTCATGACTGTCAATGAAAGAAATCCATTGGAGACTGAACCTGTATCACAAAACATATGGCAATAGAGATAAAATGTACTTAAGATATATAATGAATGAAAATTATACATTTAATCTTTTGAGAGAAATGATGTACAATAGTGATTTCAAAGGATTTTACATGAAATAAGAAATCACTAATGTAGAAAGAAGTTTGATTTTCTCTTAAAACTGTCTGCACATATAAAACAATATGTTTGTGCCTAGTGATAAGAGAGTTATTAATATAACGACTCTACTAGTTCATATTAAACTGTCACTTCAGTTAGAGTATCATACCATGTTCTTGACGATTGTTGGAGTACTACACTAGTTCATACCAACCTGAAGTGAGATTGTGAAGAAGAGATTGCATAGTCTAATAGATCTGCAGCTGCAAAGTCCATGAACTGTGCTGCACTGACTTCCTCTTTTGACTCACCAACCAGGAGTACACTTGTACACATCTTACTAGAGTCCAATTCCAAGTGTAATGTGCATCAGGTGTGTGATATGTCGTAATATTCTCAAGTCTCGTTACTGGTGCTATATGTTAGATACTGCTTCCTGATAATAACCTAGCACAATATACAAATTTTCAATGATAACATTACCAGCTTACAAACAGCCATATGCCTCAGATAAACCTTTGTTGTTATCTCCAAAGGTAACCAGTGGGCCAGCTTTCTCAACCACATTTGATAGCAGAGCTCTATCTCCGGTCATATGTCTTGACGATCCACTGTCAAGAATCCACACTACCGATTTCACATATTTACTGCCCTGCACTTCAAATGGATTAGACCTTCTTCGGAACCCAAACTTGGTTGGGCCCGACATACTTGTGGAATTGACCTTTGTCAGGCAAAACAACATTCTTAACTTTAATGGTCTCAACTTTCTCAATGACTGAACATTTGACCTTGTAAACAGCCTTAACAAACTTTTGTTTAGGCTTAGGCACAAATGTCTCCTTTCTAGCCTTAGAAGGACTAGCAGTTGTAATATCCGGGATATATCGTGTAATTATTTTCGATATTAAATAATTATTATGTGTGTTCAGTATCTATTTTGTGAGTTAATTGTTAAGTGATATATGTACTTGAATATTCAAAAATAATATTAATTGAGTATTTTAATTTTTATATGTCCAAAATAAAATAAAGATAATTGTCATATCTTCCTAATTATTTTTATGTTGATTTATAGATTTATAAGAATCTTATGAAATTTTTAAAATCTTTTTTCGGGTAATTAAAATTTATTTTATAAAAACGGGAACCAACCGACGTCAACCGTTGTTACATTTTTGGAACCCGAAACTCTTCCGAGAACTCCTTCCTAACCTAATTGTAATATTCCGAGCATTTTCCATGTTTCGACTTTTTCGATCCGGCGTACGGTTTGTCCTGCGCGGGTCCCGGCACAACATTTTCGATACAATATTCGTTTCGGTATATTAATAAAACCCGTATTTTCGATAAACGGGAGCTTTTTATTAAACTATCCCAATTATCACTTCGTAGTACGTGTAACTGGGTGCTGAGACCAAGACCGCAGTACAAGCTGTACTGATTTGGATAATTATCCCGAAAACCGATACCGTTTGGATCAGTTTTTATAAATAAACGTACCATTTTATATCCGGAATGATCCAACGGGATACTAATTTTCCGTAATTATAAATAGCCTTTTTCCGTATTTTATTTCGTATAAAAATCAAATGCAGACAGATAATTATATAATTTTACAGAGAAAAATCTTATATTCATAAACTGTTCTAAGAATTAAACAGCAAAACGAAGGCGTTACCGATCTCTGTTTTTTAAGCTTGAGTAACCAAAACGAAGGATTTGAGGTGTTCTATCAGATTCTGAGCTTTGTTTCACTGCAGAATCAAAGGTTTAATTTCTAAAAATTTATTTATTTTCGAATTTATTTTATTAAAAATATGAATTTTTGTTCGGATGATTGTTTGTATGATTTGATGATTGCATGTTGTAGAGCTTGTTTTCCTGATGATTTTCATATGTCATACGTCTGATTTGGAGTTCAATAACATGTTCAAATTTGAGTTTGATTTTCGAATTTTAAAATTAGGGTTTATAACCCGTATAAATGTTCTTAATTGAAATTTGGGGGTTTCTTATTCTGTGATAGATTGATGTTGTGTTATAGTGAGTTGTGTTCTCTGTGAAATTAGCAATCCAGTCGTATAAGTTTCATGAACCAACGAGGTCTGTAGAGAAGGGAGTTGTGTTTTGAAGTTTTCCGATGTTCGCCGGAAACTGGAAAACTTCACGGCCAAATTCCGGCAACTCAGGGATTGTTAGGATGAATTGATTGCATGGTTGTGTTCCTGATGTTGTGTAGATGTGATCTGGAGGTGTTGGTGGGATGAGGACGCCGGGAACGTGTTCTCCGGCGAACCCGACTGTTTTCCGGCGAAGAGCTGGAAAATTACAGTTTGGTACCCCAACTTTTGAAAACGATGCAGTTAGGTCCCTGAGGTTTGCAGACTTTGCAAATTTAGGATTCCTGTTTATAAAATGTTTAAAAATCATATTTCTTATTTATTTTTATTATAAAAATTCGTTTTTAATTTCTTAAAATTCTAAAAATTATTATTTTAATTCTGAAAATTATTTTTAATTCACAAATAAATCTAAATTAATTAGTTAATTAATTTTAGTTAATTTCTAATTGATTAATTGGTCAATTAATTCGAAAATTAATTGATTAATTGATTTAATTAATTATTAATTGATTTTTATTAATTATTTAATTAGATTTAATTATTAAAAATGATTTAAAAATTCTGAAAAATAGTTTTGAGCTTTAAAATATTATTCTAAATTATTTTCAAGGCTCGATAATTATTCTAAAATTGTTTCGGAGCCAGAATTGGCCAACCGAACCCTGTTTATTAACCCGAAATTGATCCAACGACCCGTTTTAATTCCGAAAAATGTTTTAAAAATTATTTTAAATACCCGAAAGCACATTTATGACCCGAGACTTCTTTATAAATGATATGTCATTGATTACGTGATGTATTATGTGTTATACGCGACCTGTTGTTTGACTATCGGTCTATATATTCGGTGTTTACTTCGTTATTGCATAGATTTCAATCCGTTAATCGGATTTGGGTAAAACGAAGGGTAGATAGAAGTGTGTGTTGAATAGAACTCTATGAGTTGATGATTGATAGATACTTATGATATGTGAGCAGAAAAGGCAAGACGTAGGAAAGGAAAACAGATAGTTGAAAAGTAAGACGGTTGTGATTGGAAGTCAGTGCAGAGTAGTAAGCTAATACCAGGCAAGTGTTCTGAACTTTCTCGAGACATTGTAATTCTTGATAGTCTTGTTGACATTACAAGTGCTTTGAAGCACGGAAACCTAAACCCTGATTTCAGTTATTGTTCTTGAGCCATGAACCATATTCTTTCTAAGCCATTCATTATTGTAAACCTAAACTCGAACCTCAAGTATACGATACTATTCCATAAATACATACAAACAAAATCCCAAACACTGAACTGAATTACTTGTACATTCAACCATTGTATCCTATGCTTTGAGAGCCCAAATCTTTGAAACCCTGAAATATTGATTCTTTTGTTATCCAATTCTTTCATTACCCAGCGTTCAAGCTTTTAAACTACTTATTTGATCCTTACAAAGATTGAAAACCTTTCATTGTTAAACACTCATTGTTGTTAATGATTTTGGTTATTGTTTATTATTGCATATTCTGTTATTATTTTAGAATTGGATTGTTTTTATAAAATTGTGGACCAGATTCGTGGTCAGACCATATAATGGTCAAGTTAGGCCAATGTGTGCCTTGGATCCAGTAGTTAGAGCAATGTTGTGTGCCTTGCTCGGGGTTAGTGCGTGACTGATCAGCAGCCTAACCTTGGCTTTTAAATTAAAAGTATAATATCCAATTCTAAATCATAATCCAATGTTCACTTGATATCATAATCATAGTCACCTGATGATCATTATTCTCAGTTTTTTCATTTTGACTTGCTGAGCTAGTTAGCTCATTTATGCGATGTTGTTTATATTCTTTCCAGTTAAAAAGGAACCAGTTGGTAGCGAGGATCCCCAGTCCAGCGCAAGAGCTAGGGGTTCAGGTTGAGGAAGCTGAGCTAGTAGGCTTCTTTTGGGATAATTTAAGTTTGTAAAAGTTTGTATTAATGTTTGATACTCAGTGTGAGTTTGAAATAGTTGGGATTTGAACAGTTTGTAATATATTAGTGTGTTTGGCTTGTGTGCATACTTTAACCTGTTGCGGTCGGTGGTAGTTGATAAGTAGGGTCAATGCATATATTATTATTATCTTTATTATTGTTATAAGTAGGTTATAATTAAGATGTGTGTGTGGACCCCAAACTTCTGACCCGGGTTTGGAGGGCGCCACAGGTTTGGTATCAGAGCTACAGGTTATAAGTCACTGACACAAGCCTAGGATAACGGGAATGGGTAGAGGGTTAAGATTAGAAGTAAGGCATAGGATGAGAGAACGTTGAGAGGTTGAGTGCTTCGGTATATCAGGTATTAGTATAGTTTGCGTTATGGAACGAGATTCTTATATTGCGATATGATTTCAGATAGCAGAGATGGCCGATTCTTTTATTCCCGTATCAGCTGATCACTCAGAGCCTTCAGTTGGAGCACCAGCATCGGATCCACGTCCTGTGATTCCACCAGCATTGGCTATTCTACCTCCACCGGTATTGCAGCCCGTACCATTGCAGGCTATTCCACCTCCAGGCATGAGGCCACCTGTCAGAGGACCCCCACCAGCTGATTCAGATTCCACTAGGCATTCAGTAGCGAGTGCCCCATTCCAGTCTACATTGCCCCCAGTTCCTTATTACCGGTATGAGGCTCTTCTATTGGAGCGTGATTCCTTGTTGGCTCAGATTAGAGAGTTACAGCATATCATCAGGACTACAGACGTTAATCGTGGTGTGAGGGAGCTTCGAGAGGAGATTCATGTGACCCGGAGGGTTCTTGAGGCTAGGTTACATGGAGCTACACTACCTGGCAGGGGCCCTGATGCACTGCTGGGCTGGGCTACTGAGGTGATGGAGGACTTTGAGAGGCTAGCAGGACCAGAGTTTCCTTGGAGCTGAGTTAGAGATTTTGAGATGAAGATGCTGAGTAGTGTTGTATGGTTATGTAGTATGGACAGTAGTGTGTAGTGTGTATCAAAAGACTTTTGAGTTGTATTTATAGACTAGCGATGCTGACTAGTGAGTAGGTTGTTGTACCCTTTCTGCTTTTACTTTTGAAGCGTCTTTACGCTTATACTACCTAAAACTTTTGATCTATATATCAGTACCTTTTCCTTTCCAACACTGTCATTTATTTTATTGCACCTGTTTTACTTTACCTTATTTATGGCACCAGTATACCCTGTGATACCATGTACCCTGTTTTCTCTAACTGTTTATATTCTGTAAAGAAGCATGCAATTTACTTAGTTACAACTATTTTCAAAAAGAGATATTCTTGTTTTCCAAAACTTTTCTTTTATGCAAATATTTGATTCAAAAGCTAAATAAATTGATTGATTCTTTACAGAAAATGCCTCCCAAAAGAAATACCCGCACCAACACCCAGAATGAAGAAACCAACAACAACAACAATAACAATCAAAATGATATAAACCAGAATATGAACCCAGGACCCATGGACCCAGCAATAGCCCAGATTCTTCAAATCTTGGCCCAACAAACAGTTCACTTGGCACAATAACAGTAGAGACAGACCAATCCCCAGGTAACTTTCAAAACTTTTCAGGCAATAAACCCACCAGAATTCAAGGGTTCCTTAGAGCCTATTGAAGCAAATGTTTGGTTAAAGGAAATAGAAAAGGCATTTGCCTTAGTGAAAGTGAAAGAGGAACAGAAGGTTGAGTTTGCAATTTACTATCTGAAGAATGAGGCCACCTATTGGTGGGAAATGGTGAAGACATTGGAAGGCACAGATGTTATTAGTTGGGAAAGGTTCAAGGAATTGTTTTTAGAAAAGTATTTTCCTCAGTTTGTTCAGGATCAAATGGAGCTGAAGTTTTTAGAGTTAAAGCAAGGGAATATGTCGGTAACAGATTATGAAGGGAAGTTTGAGGAATTGCCAAGGTATGTGTCGTCGTATGTTGATACTGATAGAAAGAAAGCTAAGAGATTCCAGCAAGGCTTGAAGCCATGGATCAGGGGGAAAGTAGCTATTTTTGAATTGGATACCTACGCCGGGGTTGTACAGAAAGTTATGATCGCAAAGACAGAGAGTGAGATGTTCCAGAAAGATAAGGAAAGCAAGAAAAGGAAAGTTGAGGGAAGTGAGGGTCAGTCACAAACAGGGAAGTTTCCAAATTTTAAGAAGGGCAAGTTTCAGCCAGGGAGAAATTTTAATTTTAGGAGACAAAATGCAGGAGACGGAGGCCAGGGCAATCGCCCAGCTAATGTGAATCCGCCGAATCAGTTGAGATTAACTTTTCCAGATTGTCAAGTATGTGGAAAGAAGCATGGAGGAGTTTGTAACAAATTGAATGTGGTATGTTTTAAATGCAACCAGAAAGGGCACTACTCGAGGGAGTGCCGAAATTAGCCAGCAAATAAGGATCAGCCTATCCGGAATCCAGCAGTGAAGGTTCCAGTCATTGGATTTACATGCTTTAAATGTGGGAAGCCGGGACATATGGCCAGGGATTGCAAGACACCAGCCCCAGTCAGTAATGCATTGAGGATTATGGGATCTACCCCAACAGTGAATGAGACTTCAAGGGCTAGAGTTTTTGACATATCGGTGAAGGATGCGATCCAGGATACGGATGTCGTGGCAGGTACGCTTAATATGAATTCTTTATGTGCCAAAGTGTTAATAGACTCGGGAGCAACTCGATCGTTTGTTTCACAAGATTTTGTTAGTAAATTAAACTGTCCAGTTGAGTGCTTAAATGAAATAATGACTGTGGAATTAGCAAATCAAGAACGTGTAACTGTAAACCAAGTTTGTGGAAATTGTGAGATTGAGATTTCTAGTAGTAATTTTTGTGTAGATTTGATACCATTTAAGTTAGTAGAATTTGATGTGATATTAGGGATGGATTGGTTATCTAAGCATGATGCTCAGATAGATTGTCGAAATAAGAAAGTAATGGTGAAAACGCCAGACGAAAGAATAGTAACGTTCAAGGAACAGAAGCAGGTAAAGAAGTTCTTAACGATGATTCAAGCCAAGAAGTTACTACGGCAAGGATGCGAGCATTTCGTAGCATACGTGATTGACAAAAGTCAGGAGCCAGCAAAACTTGAAGATATCCCAGTAGTGAATGAATTTCCAGACGTATTTCCCGACGAATTGCCAGGACTTCCTCCAGATAGAGAAATTGAATTTACGATCGACTTAGCACCTGGAACAGAACCAGTATCCAAAGCCCCGTACAGAATGGCGCCTGTTGAGATGAAAGAGCTAGCAAAGCAATTGCAGGAATTGTTAAAAAAAAGGAGTAATCAAACCCAGCGTATCCCCGTGGGGAGCCCCGGTATTATTTGTCAAGAAGAAAGATGGAAGCATGAGACTGTGCATTGACTATAGGGAACTCAACAAGCTGACAATGAAGAACAAGTATCCGTTACCTAGAATCGATGATCTGTTTGACCAATTGAAGGGAGCCAAGTACTTCTCCAAAATTGATTTAAGATCGGGATATCATCAACTAAAGATCAAGCCAGAAGATATACCAAAGACAGCTTTCAGAACAAGGTATGGACATTACGAGTTTTTAGTGATGTCTTTTGGATTGACCAACGCCCCAGCAGCGTTTATGGACCTGATGAACAGAATTTTCAAGGAATATTTGGACAAGTTCGTTATAGTATTTATAGACGATATTTTGATCTATTCAAAGACGGAGGAGGATCATGCGGAACATTTAAGGACAATTTTGGAGATTTTAAGGAAAAAGAAGTTATATGCTAAATTGTCGAAGTGTGAGTTTTGGCTACAAGAAGTTCAGTTCTTAGGACACATAGTCAGTAACGAAGGGATCAAAGTGGACCCAGCAAAGATCGAGGCAATTACGAATTGGGAAAGACCGAGAACACCCACTGAGGTAAGAAGTTTCTTGGGATTGGCAGGATATTATCGACGATTCGTTCAGAATTTCTCAAGGATTGCCACACCATTAACAAAGCTTACACGAAAGAATGAAAAGTTTATATGGAATGACAAGTGCGAAGAAAGTTTTCAGGAATTGAAGCGGAGATTAATCACAACACCTGTTTTGTCACTTCCAGACAATCAAGGGAATTTCATAATTTATAGCGATGCTTCCTACAAAGGATTAGGATGTGTTCTTATGCAGCACGACAAGGTGATTGCGTATGCGTCAAGGCAATTGAAACCACACGAACAAAAGTATCCTACTCATGACTTGGAGCTAGCAGCTATAGTTTTTGCTTTGAAGATTTGGAGACATTATTTGTATGGAGAAAAGTGTGAGATTTTCACGGATCACAAAAGTTTGAAATATATATTTACCCAGAAGGAACTTAATATGAGGCAAAGGAGATGGTTAGAATTGATCAAGGATTATGATTGCTCGATTAATTATCATCCCGGTAAGGCGAATGTGGTGGCAGACGCATTAAGTCGGAAGGAAAAGTTAAATGAATTATCAGTACCTGAAGATATATATAAGGAATTTCAGAAATTGGAATTGGAAATTAGAGTTTGCGAGCCTGAGAAAGCGAAAGTGTACAGTATGACATTACAGCCGGAGTTGTTGGAGAAAATAAAGAAATGTCAGAAAGATGTAATGGATCAAGATATAAATCGTTTGATAGGTGAAGAATTATGCACGCAGAAGGATGATCAAGGCATTTTGAGATTTTCATCTAGAATCTGGATTCCACCAGTGACGGAGTTAAAGAATGAAATTTTACAAGAAGCACATAGTTCAAGATATTCCATGCATCCAGGGAGTACCAAAATGTACAGAGATTTAAAGAAGAATTATTGGTGGCCAGATATGAAGAGGGAAATTGCGGAATGGGTTAGCAAATGTTATACCTGTCAGAGAGTTAAAGCAGAGCATCAAAGACCAAGCGGATTGCTACAGCCATTGGAGATTCCAGAGTGGAAGTGGGAACATATTACCATGGATTTCATAGTTGGATTACCAAGGACAAGAGCTAATCATGATGCCATTTGGGTTATAGTGGGTAGACTTACCAAGTCAGCTCATTTTCTGCCTATAAATGAAAGATTTTCGCTCGACAAGTTGGTCCATATGTACCTAAAAGAAATTGTAGTTCGTCATGGAGTTCCAGTGTCTATCGTATCTGATCGAGATCCAAGGTTTAATTCAAGATTCTGGAAGAGTTTTCAAGAATGTTTGGGAACAAGACTGAATATGAGTACAGCTTATCACCCCCAAACGGATGGCCAAAGTGAAAGAACGATCCAGACAATCGAGGATATGTTACGTGTTTGTGCTATTGATTTCAAAGGAAGTTGGGACGAACATTTACCCCTGGTAGAGTTTGCCTACAACAACAGTTATCATGCCAGCATTGGAATGCCACCTTATGAAGCCCTTTATGGACGCAAATATAGATCTCCATTATATTGGAACGAAGTAGGAGAACGCAAAATACTCGGACCTGAATTGGTGCAACAGACAAAGAAAGTTGTTGAAATTATCCAGAAGAGATTAATAGCCGCACATAATCATCAGAGGAGATATGCAGACCAGTCAAGGAAAGACATGGAATTTGAAGAAGGGAGCTTGGTATTATTAAAAGTATCACCGTGGAAAGGACTAACGAGGTTTGGGAAGAAAGGGAAGCTAAGCCCAAGATATATCGGACCTTTTGAGATCCTAAAGAGCGTTGGCAAAGTCGCTTACGAATTGGCGTTACCTCCGCACATGGGGCACATTCACAATGTTTTTCATGTATCAATGCTCAAGAAATATAATCCAGACTCCAGGCATGTAATAGAATATGAGCCAATAGAGCTTCAGGCAGATTTATCATATGTAGAGAATCTAATAGAGATTTTAGAGGAAAAAGAGAAAGTATTGAGGAATAAAGTGATAAAGTTAGTAAGAGTATTGTGGAGAAACCCAAAGGTTGAAGAGTCAACCTGGGAGTTAGAAAGTGATATGAGAGAAAAGTATCCTCATTTGTTTTCTTAGGAGATTCTGAGGACAGAATCCTTTTAAGGGGGGAAGGATGTAATATCCGGGATATATCGTGTAATTATTTTTGATATTAAATAATTATTATGTGTGTTCAGTATCTATTTTGTGAGTTAATTGTTAAGTGATATATGTACTTGAATATTCAAAAATAATATTAATTGAGTATTTTAATTTTTATATGTCCAAAATAAAATATAGATAATTGTCATATCTTCCTAATTATTTTTATGTTGATTTATAGATTTATAAGAATCATATGAAATTTTTAAAATCTTTTTCCGGGTAATTAAAATTTATTTTATAAAAACGGGAACCACCCGACGTCAACCGTTGTTACGTTTTTGGAACCCGAAACTCTTCCGAGAACTCCTTTCTAACCTAATTGTAATATTCCGAGCATTTTCCATGTTTCGACTTTTTCGATCCGGCGTACAGTTTGTCCTGCGCGGGTCCCGGCACAACATTTTCGATACAATATTCGTTTCGGTATATTAATAAAACCCGTATTTTCGATAAACGGGAGCTTTTTATTAAACTATCCCAATTATCACTTCGTTGTACGTGTAACTGGGTGCTGAGACCAAAACCGCAGTACAAGCTGTACTGATTTGGATAATTATCCCGAAAACCGATACCATTTGGATCAGTTTTTATAAATAAACGTACCATTTTATATCCGGAATGATCCAACGGGATACTAATTTTCCGTAATTATAAATAGCCTTTTTCCGTATTTTATTTCGTATAAAAATCAATTGCAGACAGATAATTATATAATTTTACAGAGAAAAATCTTATATTCATAAACTGTTCTAAGAATCAAACAGCAAAACGAAGGCGTTACCGATCTCTGTTTTTAAAGCTTGAGTAACCAAAACGAAGGATTTGAGGTGTTCTATCAGATTCTGAGCTTTGTTTCACTGCAGAATCAAAGGTTTAATTTCTAAAAATTTATTTATTTTCGAATTTATTTTATTAAAAATATGAATTTTTGTTCGGATGATTGTTTGTATGATTTGATGATTGCATGTTGTAGAGCTTGTTTTCCTGATGATTTTTATATGTCATACGTCTGATTTGGAGTTCAATAACATGTTCAAATTTGAGTTTGATTTTCGAATTTTAAAATTAGGGTTTATAACCCGTATGAATGTTCTTAATTGAAATTTGGGGGTTTCTTATTCTGTGATAGATTGATGTTGTGTTATAGTGAGTTGTGTTCTCTGTGAAATTAGCAATCCAGTCGTATAAGTTTCATGAACCAACGAGGTCTGTAGAGAAGGGAGTTGTGTTTTGAAGTTTTCCGATGTTCGCCGGAAACTGGAAAACTTCACGGCCAAATTCCGGCCAACTCAGGGATTGTTAGGATGAATTGATTGCATGGTTGTGTTCCTGATGTTGTGTAGATGTGATCTGGAGGTGTTGGTGGGGTGAGGACGCCGGGAACGTGTTCTCCGGCGAACCCGACTGTTTTCCGGCGAAGAGCTGGAAAATTACAGTTTGGTACCCCAACTTTTGAAAATGATGCAGTTAGGTCCCTGAGGTTTGCAGACTTTGCAAATTTAGGATTCCTGTTTATAAAATGTTTAAAAATCATATTTTTTATTTATTTTTATTATAAAAATTCGTTTTTAATTTCTGAAAATTCTAAAAATTATTATTTTAATTCTGAAAATTATTTTTAATTCACAAATAAATCTAAATTAATTAGTTAATTAATTTTAGTTAATTTCTAATTGATTAATTGGTCAATTAATTCGAAAATTAATTGATTAATTGATTTAATTAATTATTAATTGATTTTTATTAATTATTTAATTAGATTTAATTATTAAAAATGATTTAAAAATTCTGAAAAATAGTTTTGAGCTTTAAAATATTATTCTAAATTATTTTCAAGGCTCGATAATTATTCTAAAATTGTTTCGGAGCCAGAATTGGCCAACCGAACCTTGTTTATTAACCCGAAATTGATCCAACGACCCGTTTTAATTCCGAAAAATATTTTAAAAATTATTTTAAATACCCGAAAGCACATTTATGACCCGAGACTTCTTTATAAATGATATGTCATTGATTACGTGATGTATTATGTGTTATACGTGACCTGTTGTTTGACTATCGGTCTATATATTCGGTGTTTACTTCGTTATTGCATAGATTTCAATCCGTTAATCGGATTTGGGTAAAACGAATGGTAGATAGAAGTGTTTGTTGAATAGAACTCTATGAGTTGATGATTGATAGATACTTATGATATGTGAGCAGAAAAGGCGAGACGTAGGAAAGGAAAACAGATAGTTGAAGAGTAAGACGGTTGTGATTGGAAGTCAGTGCAGAGTAGTAAGCTAATACCAGGCAAGTGTTCTGAACTTTCTCGAGACATTATAATTCTTGATAGTCTTGTTGACATTGCAAGTGCTTTGAAGCACAGAAACCTAAACCCTGATTTCAGTTATTATTCTTGAGCCATGAACCATATTCTTTCTAAGCCATTGATTATTGTAAACCTAAACTCGAACCTCAAGTATATGATACTATTCCATAAATACATGCAAACAAAATCCCAAACACTGAACTGAATTACTTGTACATTCAACCATTATATCCTATGCTTTGAGAGCCCAAATCTTTGAAACCCTGAAATATTGATTCTTTTGTTATCCAATTCTTTCATTACCCAGCGTTCAAGCTTTTAAACTACTTATTTGATCCTTACAAAGATTGAAAACCTTTCATTGTTAAACACTCATTGTTGTTAATGATTTTGGTTATTGTTTATTATTGCATATTCTGTTATTATATTAGAATTGGATTGTTTTTATAAAATTGTGGACCAGATTCGTGGTCAGACCATATAATGGTCAAGTTAGGCCAATGTGTGCCTTGGATCCAGTAGTTAGAGCAATGTTGTGTGCCTTGCTCGGGGTTAGTGCATGACTGATCAGCAGCCTGACCTTGACTTTTAAATTAAAAGTATAATATCCAATTCTAAATCATAATCCAATGTTCACTTGATATCATAATCATAGTCACCTGATGATCATTATTCTCAGTTTTGTCATTTTGACTTGCTGAGCTAGTTAGCTCATTTGTGCGATGTTGTTTATATTCTTTCCAGTTAAAAAGGAACCAGTTGGTAGCGAGGATCCCCAGTCCAGCGCAAGAGCTAGGGGTTCAGGTTGAGGAAGCTGAGCTAGTAGGCTTTTTTTGGGATAATTTAAGTTTGTAAAAGTTTGTATTAATGTTTGATACTCAGTGTGAGTTTGAAATAGTTGGGATTTGAACGGTTTGTAATATATTAGTGTGTTTGGCTTGTGTGCATACTTTAACCTGTTGCGGTCCGTGGTAGTTGATAAGTAGGGTCACTGCATATATTATTATTATCTTTATTATTGTTATAAGCAGGTTATAATTAAGATGTGTGTGTGGACCCCAAACTTCTGACCCGGGTTTGGAGGGCGCCACAGCAGTCTTAGACCTATCATGCTTCCTATTATTCACATGCTGACGAGGAGTAGTCTTATCACTAGAAACATGCTTACCATTAAAATAAGCATACATCAAATTAAAAGCACAAGACATACAATTAGCAACACCGCATGCATTATGAGAGGGATTAACAACAGGCAAATTATGCATGGTAGACATGTCAGTTTTGTTATCCAACTCATGTATGTCTGAGTTAGTCTCAGTTGCTTTCACAACTTTGACTGGAACTTTCGACACACTTGACTTGGAAACAACCTTCTCATTAGCAAGATCTTCAACACGCATTTCTTCTTCAATAATAGAGGAGGTCGTATCAAATGGTTCAGCAATTGATCTTTTATAGAGGGGTTTATCAACACCCTTAAGCACATGTGGTACTTCCCTGCCTTTAGCATATACATGAGGAGGGGAGTTTATGCCTAATTCTCCAATAGCAGCATTGTAATCATAACCTATTCCGGATGTTTGATTAACAGCTTGCTTACTGTAGAACTCTTTAGCCTTCGAACAAGAATTGAAGTAGGCTCTAACCTTAGTCTCAACACCGGTGATCTTGTCTTTGAGAATAGTTTCGAGTTGTCTATAACAGTTAACTCTATTCTCTAGAAAAGATACTTGTTCTTTTAACTTGTCTTGATTAATGTGCACAAGTTTTAATTCATTGACCTCTTTCTCAAGGTCTTTGATCTGCTTACTTAACAGTTCATTATCACGAAGAGCACAGTCTAAGGAACCTCCTAGATGATAAACTAATTCAGCATCAGTAAATTTTACCTCTTTTCTTGACGATGAAGCTTTTCCATCAATAGCCATAAGAGCAAGATTCTCATCTTCTTCATCTTCACTATCAGTGCATCCCAGCTTCTTCCCTTTGCCAGGTAAGCCCTTTCAGAGTTACTCTTCTGATTTGAATCATAAGAGTTCATCCTTACTTGCTTTGGCTTGCTGCATTCTGTGGCAAAGTGTCCCAACTCATTACAGTTATAGCATCTAATGGTGCTCCGATCAACCATCCCTGTTTTGTATCCACCACTACTGGTGTTAGAGGATGAAGATCCACCTGTCTGGAATCTGTTGTAGTTGGACTTGTACTTGAACTTGGGATTTCTCTTGAATCTGACATTGGAGAATCTCTTGACAATCTGGGCCATTGACTCATCTTCCAATTGCTCCATCTCTTCCAAGGAATAAAAATCATCACTGGATTGATTTGTAGTAGGAGGATCATATTCTGCTACTAACACATTTTCCTCAGCCTTGGAAAACTGTACCTTTCTCTCCGACTATTGAGATTGTTGTTGTTGTTGACCTTCAGCTACAAGAGCAGTAGATGTGCTGACCATTCTATCTTTCCCGTAGACTTCCTTCTGCTGAATCTGCTCCAACTCATAGGTTTTTAACACACCATAGAGTCTATCCAAAGAAATCTCACTCAGATCTCTAGCTTCTCTTATGGCAGTGATTCTATGTTCAAGATGAGTTGGCAGTGCTAAAAGGAACTTTTTGTTGACCTCCCTAATTGAATAATATTTTCCATTTATGTTCAGGTTGTTGATCAATGCATTGTACCTCTCAAACACTTCAGTAATTCCTTCTCCTGGATTGAATTTAAAATGTTCATACTCAGAGGTTAGGATCTCCAACTTGTTCTCCCTAACTTCCTCTGTACCTTCATTAATTACCTCAATAGTTTCCCAGATGTGTTTGGAATTTTTACAGTTCATCACATGTCTGTTCATCAAGGGATCGAGGGAATCAACTAAAATTAACTGAAGGCTGGCATCCAAGGAGGCTTCTTCTTTTTCAGCAGGAGAAAAATCCTCATGCTCTTTTGGATAGGTTCTAGCTTTGGTAATCACAACATCATCTACTATCACCTCTGGTTCAATAACCATCGGAGTTTTTGGACCCTTCATTAACAAGTTCAGATATTTGGGATTTGCAACTTGTAAAAACAAGAGCATCTTCTTCTTCCACATGATATAATTTTCTTTATCAAATAGTGGAATTTTAACGGTTCCAACTTTTTATGAAGTCATTATGAATTTTTGAATAAATAAAAATTCAAGGAGTTAAAAAATCACAAAAGTCTAGGATCTTGATTTGTTCGTTAATCAGAAGGCTCTGGTACCAATTGTTAGGTCCCAATGTGTTTGTAGAAGGGGGGTTGAATACAAACATTACAGAATAATAGAATTTAGTGCGGAATAAAAAATTGAAACAAAATTCAAGTTAAATAAAAATATTATTAAACTTGAAAGGTGTTACAACGGTATCGATTACAAGGGATTAATCTCAAATTAATTATCACAAATCTAGAATAAATTCGACATGAACTTTTTCTATTTTTGTAATAAAAAGATTCAAATGCTAAACGCAATTTGAGATTAAGTTCTAGGGATTATGATCCGCTAGATAGTTACACAAGAACAAGAGAATGATTTCTAGTGGTTTGGATTTAACTTTACTAACTAGAAATTGTTGATCTTGAATTTGCAGTTGAAGGATGAAATGTTTTCTGCTCTGCTTTTCTTTTGTTCTTGAATAGTTCACTTGTGTTCTGTTGTATTTTTTTTGAATGTCTGCTGCTGCTTCTGTCTTTATAATTCAATCAACAGAATCACTTGAACTGGAATGACAATCGGTTGAACTAGCAAGACAATCTGCTGAACCAGTAGAACTTTTGGTATGACAATCAGTTTAAGCTAGTATGACTTTCGGCAAGACTATCTGTTGAACTAGCAAGACTATCAACCTGAATTAGCAAGACTATATCCTTCCAGTAGAACTTTCGGTGAGACAATTGAAATGACTTGGCATGACAATCGGTATGACAATCCAGATTGTCATGCTAGTTCAATTTCAATTGTCTTGTTGAATTAAAACTGATTTTAATCCAATTAAAATTCTAAATTCTTAATATTAATTCAGAATTAATTAATCAATTAATTCAATTAATCAATAAATTAATCTTTGCAGATATAATTTATTTTCTTAATTAAATTATATGACTTAATTAATTAATAGAGAATTAATACTAATCTAGAGCAGCAACCACTCTTCTGAAAATCTTTCTGAAAATCACTGAGAATTATGAATCAATTCCACCACTTCAATGTTGACACTCGATGTACTGTCTGGTTCATGAGTGACTAACTTTTGTGACGTTTCTTCATGTCTTGACTTTGACACTTTGATTTTCTTCAGATTAAATCCTTGTAATTCTCTGATACCCTGACGAGATCTCTGTCACTTGATTAAATCCACAATCTTGATTTGTATCACTGAGGCTTGATCGATTTCTTGAACTTCTTCCAGTGAATTAATTCCTCAAGTCTGTAGATGAACGTTGTTTCTGAATCCTTTGACATATGTTACTTTGAGAGATCTCTTTGACGATAGATCCACTATTTACTTGTTACATTCTTATTTGAGTTGAGTTAAATCCTCGAATATACAAATAGGCTATGACATATGCCTTACAATTCCGCACTTTGCAAATCAAAACACATATATATTTGTCGAGTTAAGAACAGCTTTTAAATCTTGAAAAAAAAGCCAGAATTACATTCAACCCCCCTTCTGTAATTCTTGTTGTATTGTTAGGGAATAATAATTGGTATCAGATCAAGCTCTTGAAGTACAAAGAGTGTAAAGATCACGATAAATAGCAAGATCAAAAAGAAGGATGTTGGAGTTAAAATTCCTTTTCTGGACAAAGACAATTATCACCACTGGAAGGTGAAAATGCATCTACATCTTCTTTCTCAAGATGAGGCCTATGTAGATTGCATAGAGAGTGGTCCTCATGTACCAATGAGAGCTACAATAGGCAATGAACCATTTGTTCCCAAGCCTAGGCATGAATGGTCAGATCCTGATATTGAGCAAGTCAGGAAAGACGAGAAGACCATGAATATATTATTCAATGGAGTTTATGGTGATATGTTTGATAACATCATTAACTGCAAAACAACCAAGGAGGTTTAGGACATTATCCAGATTATTTGTGATGGTACTGAGCAAGTAAGGGAGAATAAGATGCATCTGCTAATTCAGCAATATGAGCACTTCCATTGTGAAGATAGTGAGTCTCTCCCTGATATTTTTAGTAGATTTCAAAAACTATTAAATGTTCTGAAGTTGCATGGAAGAGTCTATCAGACCAAAGACTCTAACCTCAAGTTCCTTAGATCTCTTCCAAAGGAGTGGAAACCAATGACAGTCTCATTAAGAAATTCTCAGGATTACAAGGAGTTTACCTTGGAGAGACTGTATGGCATCTTGAAAACTTATGAGCTTAAAATAGAGCAAGATGAGAGGATGGAGAAAGGAAGGAAGAATGGAGGGTCCATAGCACTGGTTGCTGAGTTAGAAAAGGAGAAAGAGATGAAGGTAGAAGCTGTTGATTCTACTTCAAAGGTCTGTGAGAACAAGGGTAAAGGGCTGGTAGCTGAAAATGAAGATCATTTGAGCCAAGATGATATGGATGATATTAATGAGCATTTAGCATTCCTTTCCAGAATATTTTCCAAGCTCAAGTTTAGAAAAAACTTTAGAGCAGCCAAGCCAAGTAGAAACATGGTGGATAAATCCAAATTCAAATGTTTCAAATGTGGCTTGGCAGGGCATTTTTCCAGTGAGTGTAGAAAGTCAGATTCCAGCAAAAAGAAGTTTGAGCCTGTTGATTATAAACAGAAATATTTTGAGTTGCTCACGCAAAAGGAAAGGGCTTTCATTACACAGGAAAATGACTGGGCAGCTGATGGATTGGATGAAGATGAAGATGTAAGCTATGTCAATCTAGCCCTGATGGCCAAGTCTGATGAAACAGAAACAAGTTCTTCAAGTAATCAGGTAATCACCACTAACCTAGCGCATTTATCTAAAGCTGAGTGTAATGATGCAATCAATGACATATCTACATAATTATATCACTTGCGTGTTACACTTAAGTCCCTCACTAAGGAAAATGCTAAAATTAAAGAAAACAATTTATTTTGAAATGAGAGGAACAATGTGCTAGAGTCTCAATTTATTGAATTTGAAAAATTGAGAATTGAGTGTAAGATTGCTAAGGATGAATTAACTGAGTCCTTGAAGAAAGAAGAGCTTTTAAAGAAGCAGCTTGAACGAGAACAGAAGGTGATTAAAGCATGGAAATCATCCAGAGATTTCCATGCTCAAATCACTAAAGTTCAAGGTATTGAGTCCTTTTGTGATGCAGCCTAGAAAAAGAGTAAGGAGAAACTGGAATCCAACTTGGTTGAAGGATTGTTGACAGATATGGACTCGACGGATGATGAGAATCATTCGTCGGATAACCAAAAGGATTATCCGTCGAGTGACAAAGAGCCACATCCGTCGGCTGCGAGTAAACCTGTGAGCAAAGCTAAGCTTGCCAAGCTGAATGAATAATATGGATCAGTATCCAAAAACTTTGTTTCAGGAGAATCAAGTCAAGTGAAGAAGGAGAAGAAAGTTAATGTTGGTCATTTGTCCATCAAGCAATTGAATGACATATTAGAAAAGATTGAGGTTAAAACAGAAACTTAAAAGAAAAACAATAGAAATGGGAAAGTAGGAATTAACAAGCATAACAACTATACACCTGATAAATATGCACCAAGAAAAATCTATGTTAAGTGTGGTAGTGTTAATCACCTGTCTGTTAATTGTAAACTTGTCATGCCTACTCCTATGTCTGTGCCTCCCACTTTTCCCAATATGACTGTTATGCCTACAATGCCTATGAATGCTATGTCTACTCAGAATATGAATGCACAATTTGCTAATATGCCATTTGCACCTAATCCTTATTATGTTGCATTTAGTATGCCTCAAATGCCATTTAGCATGCCTTACTGGAATAACATGTTTGCAAACAACATGCCTTTTCCTGCTAATCAAAATATGCATGATAATTCTGTTTTAATGACTGATTTCAAAGGTTCAACTCAAATGACTAAGGATGAATCAGAAATTCCCAAGTCAAATAAGATCAAACCTAAGAAACCAAAGAAGAAAGCTAACAAGGCAGGACCCAAGGAAACTTGGGTACCAAAATCAATTTTATTTGGTTTTGATGTATGCATGGAAATAGAAAGAATCTTTGGTACCTGGATAGTGGTTTTTCAAGGCACATGACTAGAAATTCTACCCTACTCACAGAGTTCAAGGAAAGAGCTGGCCCAAGTATTACTTTTGCAGATGACAGCAAGGGTTATACTGTGGGATATGGCTTGATTTCAAAAGACAATGTCATCATTAGAGAGGTTGCCCTAGTGGATGGTCTCAAGCACAATTTGTTGAGTATCAGCCAGCTTTGTGATATGGGCAATTCAGAAACCTTCAATTCAGAATCCTGTATTGTGACAAACAAAAGAAGCAACAAAGTGGTTCTCACTGGTGTGAGAAAAGGAAATGTGTATCTAGCTGACTTTAACTCATCTAATGCAGAATCTGTCACTTGTCTTCTCAATAAAGCAAGTCAAGATGAAAGTTGGCTATGGCACAAGAAGCTGTCCCATCAAAACTTCAAGACCGTGAATGAGCTTTTCAAGAAAGAACTGGTTAGAGGCATTCCTCAAGTGGAGTTTTCTAAGGATAGATTGTGTGATGCCTGCCAAAAAGGAAAGCAGATCAAAGCATCATTCAGAAAGAATCTTGATTCAACAATTGAAGAACCTTTGGAATTGCTACACATGGATTTATTTGGACTAGTCAATGTGTTGTCCATCTCCAGGAAAAGATTTTGCCTAGTAATTGTGGATGATTTCTCAAAGTTTTCTTGGACATATTTCCTAAAGTCTAAAGATGACACTAGTGAAATCATCATCAATCACATAAGGCAAGTCAACAATCATCCTGATTTTAAAGTAAGGAGAATCAGGAGTGACAATGGAACTGAGTTCAAGAATTCTATGATGAGATCATTTTGTGAAGAGAATGGGATAATGCATGAGTTCTCTGCAGCAAGAACTCCACAATAAAATGGAGTAGTGGAAAGAAATAATAGATCTCTTATTGAAGCTACAAGGACAATGCTTGAAGAATCAAAGTTACCAACATATTTTTGGTCTGAAGTTGTAAATACTTCCTGCTATACTCTGAATATTTCTTTGATTAATCAAGCAAAGTGTATGACACCCTACAAATTGTTCAAAAACAAGAAACCAACTCTAAATTTTCTTCATGTCTTTGGCTGCAAATGTTGTATCTTGAGGAATCAAACTGATCAACATGGGAAGTTTGATGCTAAAGTAGATGAAGGAATTTTTGTTGGATATTCTATGGGAAAGGAATATAGGGTCTACAATCTAAGAACCAACATTATTATGGAATCAATACATGTTGTGTTTGATGACAAAAAGATTGAAGGACTGCAAGATGGAGATTTCCATGAAAGCCTCAAGTTTGATAATGTGGAGATGGTTAGTGATGACAGTGATAATGAAAGTGATTAAGAAATACTGAATAAGGATAATGCGGAAAAATCTACAACTAATGAAGCACATGATTCAACATCTATCGAGTTGCAAAATGCTTCATCCATCGGGAGACAATATTTCTTATCCGTCGGGAGACATTCAGCTTCATCCGTCGGGACACATAGTGCATCATTCGTCGGGTCATTAAGAGAAGCTGAAAGTCAGAATAGGTCACTTACAGAAAGTTCCCCTTTCTCAAATCAAAGATTCACAAACTCAGGGGGAGTTTCTAATAATCAAAACTCAGTCACACATCAAGATAACAATGAGGCCTCTTCATCTAGAGCTAATCTACCTCAACAAAGAAAATGGACTAAGGTGAAGGGTTTTTAGCACATAAACGCAGCGAAAACATAAATTTAAATCTTAAAAAAACGAAACCCTCCGCAGGGTCCATGCGAAAAATAATATTTAATTCATAGTTCAGTATGTTTACCTTAAGAAGCTTTACGTTAATGGAAAGATGGAGGTCTTTAATGGCGATCCAAAAACGATGAACGGAGATCCTTAGCAGCTGCTCCTCAAGTGTGAAGCACTCCACCGGTATCCACCAAGAAAACGATGTAATGAAGGAGGAGGAGATGGAGAGATTTAAGGTTTTCTAAATCTTTTTGGTTGAGGCAAAAATAGGGTTTATAATAGTATATTTATAGGTAAAATTTTCAGCTGAAAATTTTTCCATAAAATATTATTATTATTAACCCTTTATTATTCTCACTAATAATTAAAACACCTTTTAATTATTAATCCTTTTGCTAAACTCTTTAGAAATAATTCTCTCACTTGATTTAATTTCCAAAAATTAAATTCTTAATTAATAATATTAAGAACCTTTTCTTAATTAATTTATAATCAATTAAATCTCATTTAATCAATTATTAAATTTGCCAATTAATTATTTATTTCATAAATAAATAATTATCAGCCATTATTAATTAATTCCTCCACCATTAAATCATTCTCTTTTATGGTGTGACCCTGTAGGTTCAATATTAAGCCGGTAGTAGAAATAAATAATAATAAAACTATTTTATTATTATTTATATAAATTCTCAAATTCATTAAATATGATTAATTAATTAATCATATTTATTCTACATCGTGAGGGATACTTCTGAGCATATCGTGACTATCCGGATAATACGAATTCACTGCTTAGAATACCAAGAACCTATTCAGTGAGTAGTTACCGTACAATTAATTCCTTCTACCGTGCAATGTCATGATTAAATACAAGGCATGGAACTTGTGTCAACCCTATCTTATTTAATCACTTGCTTTCCCATTTACTATGCTTAGTTCTATTTAATGTAAATTAGAAACTCCTTTCTAACTTCATTCACTCTGGCCAGAGATTCCTGAACTAACATAAGTGGATCAGCATTGAACATTCTCTTCCTACACTGGAAGGGGTAGATCCTTTATTGATCATACACTATCTTCGTGTACAAATTCCTATACCCAGTAGAGCCCTTATAATTGTCCCTTGAGACTAAGAACTAAACCAAAGCATAGTACAGTGTACACAAGATGACTATGATGACCTCAAGTCTAAGGATACTTGTACAACTATCACTATGTGAACAACTGCTGACACGTGAGTGAACTCCATCAGTTATTCAGCTGTGTGAGTTATGTTCAGTGAACTTATTCTATATTAAGCACCTACATACTAGCTATAATGTCACCACACAAATGTCTATGAGAACAGACAGCCTTCATAATGAAGCAAGCATAGTATGTACCGATCTTTGCAGATTATTAATTACCAGTTAGTAATCCTACGACCAGGAACTATTTAAGTTTAGAGTTATCATCTTTTAGGTCTCATTATTATGATCTCATCACAATCCATAAAAAGCTTTACTCTAAACTGTGGTATATCTTATTTAAACATTTAAATAGATAGAGCCCGCAATAAAAACAAAACAAGCCTTTTATTAATATCAATGAAATCAAAACAGATTACATAAAAGTTATTCCTAAATCCTCATACATGATTGGACTTAGGACATATCTCTTTCAATCTCCCACTTGTACTAAAGCCAATCACTCTAGTATCTAATACCCATCTTGTCTTTATGACGATCAAAGTGACTCTGAGAAAGTGGCTTTATGAGTGGGTCTGCTACGTTGTTATGTGTGTCAACTCTCTCGACATTGACATCTCCTCTTTCAACAATCTGAATTACACCACCATTCAGAGTAAACACGTACCCTGACATGGATTTGCTATCACTTTCTAATTGAAAACTAGAGTCAGTATAACCCTCTATTTTCAACTCAGATTCACCACCAAAAATAAGAAAAATGTCCTGAGTCCTTCGCAAGTACTTAAGGATATTTTTCACTGCTTTCCAGTGGTCTTCACCTGGATTGGACTGATATCTGCTCGTCACACTAATTGAATAAGCAACATCAGGCCTTGTACACAACATCGCGTACATGATAGATCCTATTGCTGAAGCATAAGGAATCTTACTCATACGCTCTCTTTCATCAGGTGTCTTAGGAGACATTTTTTCGGAAAGGGACACTCCATGGCTCATCGGTATGAGACCTCTTTTGGAGTTTTCCATGCTAAACCTTTTAAGCACTTTCTGGATGTATGTACCCTAGGTAAGACCTATCATTCTTCTAGATCTATCTCTATAGATCTTCATACCGAGAATGTAGAATGTTTCTCCTAAGTCCTTCATGGTGAAGTTCTTTGATAGCCATACTTTGACTGACTGTAGCATCGGTATATCATTTCCTATAAGAAGTATGTCATCCACATACAATACAAGAAATGTTACCGCGCTCCCACTAACCTTCTTGTAGACACATGGTTCATCTATATTTTTTATCAAACCAAACTTTTTGATTGTCTCATCAAAACGGATGTTCCATCTACGAGAAGCTTGCCTTAAACCATATATGGTTCGCAGCAACTTACACACTAGGTGTTCATTTCCCTTGGAAAGAAAACCCTCTAGCTGTGTCATATACACTTCCTCCTCAAGTTACCCATTGAGGAAGGCCGTTTTCACGTCCATTTTCCAGATCTCATAGTCGTAGTAAGCAGCAATCGCAAGCAAAATCCGAATTGATTTTAACAGGGCTACAGGCAAAAAAGTTTCATCAAAGTCAATCCCTTGCCTTTGTTTGAATCCTTTTGCCACATGGCCATCTGCTCCAATCTTTCTTTTGTATACCCACTTGCACCCAATAGGCTTAACACCTTCAGGCGCCTCAACCAGAGTCCATACTTGGTTGGTATACATAGATTCCATTTTGGATTTCATGGCACTATGCCATTTCTCTGACTCAACACTACTCTTAGCCTCATTATAGGTCACAGGGTCGTCATCATCAATGATTGACAACTCATTGTCATTCTCAATGACAAGGCCATAATACCTCTCAGGTTGGCGAGACACTCTCCCTGTCCTACGAATAGGTTGTTCCACATAAGGTTGTTCAGTCTGAACAGGTGTTTCCACTTGATCCGTAGTAGTTTGTGCTTCTTGAACTTCATCAAGTTCAATTTTACTCCCACTGTTTCCTTCAAGGATAAACTCCTTTTCTAAGAAGGTAGCATGTCTGGAGACAAACACCCGATGATCGGTGTAAAAGTAATACCCCAAAGTCTCTTTAGGATATCCCACAAAATTACATTTTACGGATCGAGATTCCAGCTTATCTGGGTCAACTTTCTTGAAATAAGCTGGACATACCCAAATCTTAACGTGTTTAAGACTCGGTTTCCTTTCTTTCCATATCTTTGAGGAACAGATTTGGAAGGCACCTTATTCAGTAAATATGCCGAGGTTTCCAATACATAACCCTATAGGAATACTGGAAGATTTGCATAGCTCATCATGGACCAAACCATGTCTAACAAAGTTCGATTTCTCCTTTCAGATACCCCCATTTAACTGTGGAGTATATGGAGGAGTCCACTGGGAGACTATACCATTTTCTTTGAGATAATCTAGAAACTCTCCATTCAAGTATTCACCACCTCGATCTGATCGAAGAGTTATAATACTGTGTTTGGTTTGTTTCTCCACTTCATATTTATATTCTTTAAACTTTTCAAAGGCTTCAGACTTGTGTTTCATCAAATACACATATATGAATCTAGATTTATCATCTATAAAAGTAATGAAGTACGAAAATCCACCCATGGCTTGCGTAGACATTGGTCCACATACATCTGTGTGTACCAATCATAGCAAATCTGCAGCGCTCTCTCCATGTCCACTAAATGGAGATTTGGTCATTTTACCCAATAGACAAGACTCGCATGTAGGATATGATTCAAAATCAAACGGGTCAAGTAACCCTTCCTTATGCAATATCCGCAGTCTATTTTCACTTATATGACCTAGCATGCGGTGCCATAAATAGGTTAGATTTTCATCATCTCGTTTTCTTTTATTAGTTTGTTTAATCTGAAGTAAATCATGCTCTACGTCATATACATACAGACCATTATTTAAAATGCCACGTCAAAAAAAACATTATCTCAAAGGATAGAACATTCATTATTCTTAATAATAAATGAAAAACCATCCACATCCAACAAAGAAATAGAAACAATATTCCTCACAATAGAGGGAACGTAATAACAATTATTCAAAATAATAGTCTTGCCCGTAGGCATATGTAAACTAAATGATCCTACAGATATGGCTGCAACCCTTGCTTCATTACCCATACATAGAATCACCTCATCTTTTTCAAGAGTCCTACTTCCCTTTAGTCCTTGCAACGAATTGCAAATATGAGAACCACAGGCGGTATCTAATACCCAAGTAGAAATTTGACCTAGTGACATTTTAACTTCGATCATGAACATGCCTGAATCAGAAGCGGTAGTCTTACTACCCTTCTTCTTCTTCAATTCTGAAAGGTAAACCTTGCAGTTCCTGTAACACCCCCAAATCCGGGGTCGGGGATCCGGGTTGTCATGAGTTCCATTTCCCTTAATAACACTCAATCTTAATAAACAATCAACTACTCCGTACTGTGACCCCACAATAAACACACACACCACAAGTTATAGTCTTAGAGATGAATATCCAAAAATAACACGAGTCATTTTATTCCACAATTATTTGCCATTACACCTTAAAAGGGTTTCTGAATAAATTTACATTTTCCTTGCCATTATTAAAATTCATAAATATATATAAGTCTGGTACATCAAAAGTTGAAAGCCTAGCCTATTGGTAGATCCTACCTCAGCTACAACGACATCAACACCTACAGGAAACTGCGGAACGTTTCCTATTCGCTCGCGAATTGGGAGCTTGATCATGTTCATCTTGTCTATTTGTTGTTGTGTGATGAAAGAAGAAGGAAAGGGTGAGCAACACGCCCACCGAAATAATATGTATAATAATTAACAATATATGAGCATTCTCATAGTACTCATGAAAGTCTTGGTCAAGAAGAAATGAACCAAGTTTGATATCTTAACGTGACCAAGTCGCAAAATATTCAGTATATAAGTATATATACTTTTCAAAATCTTAGAATCCTCTTCCATGCATAATATACATAGAGTTCCAGTTTATAACTTGTATAAAAATATCGTTGCAAGGTGATCTCATATATCTAACCTTGTCTCAACGTTTTTCTGAAAATCTTTGTCATGTATAAGATAATCATTAACTAGATATAAGTTGAAAAGATGAAGTTGCAAGATACTCCAATATACTTATATCTTTTCCAAATACTACTTGAACTACCACCGTTCAAGTTATAATCAGTTTCAAAAGTTCATCACATAGATGAGACTACAAGTTAAGATTTGAATAGATTCAATCTTTGAAATATCATTCAAAAGAAATGAAGTTATGAGATACTTCATTAAGTCCCGATATATATATCCATATATATCTCTCATACATTTCCTGAAAACCTCTGTCATGTAAAGTATGAACAGAGTTGTAATATCCAATGAATTTGGAAAGAAAAGAATTTTGGCATAAACCTGATATCTTGCTGATCAGGCAAAGATACCAATAAGTAACCTTTTCTACTGTAGATGGATGAATTCCTCGCCGGTCATCACCCTGGCCGCATTACGACTTCGCGCTAGACCGTTACCCGGCCACTCACGCGTGGATGGACTGTCACCCAGCCTCTTACACCTTCATAGACCGTACCCCGGCATGTCGCTTATGCCGACTCAATTAGATGGACTTACTTCCCGAACACTGGGCAAGTAATCAAATTGTTTTCTCAAAACAACAACCTTGTTGCGAATATAAAATACACCACAGAGCCGGATCCCTAAGATTTTTGAGCGAATATTCAAGTCTCCTTCGAAAGGAAGATCTTAAATCTGAAAACGAGTTTTGGGATCCGCTCTAACTTTTAAAATCATTTTGAAGACTTGAAAACATTTTTAAGAATATTTGGAGTAATGCTGATTTAATGAAATAAATCAGTCCCGATATATTAGAAAATATCTGAATATTATTATTTAAATAATATTCCCATAAGGATAATCCTTATAAAAATAATTGAAGTAAAAGTTTTAAAACTTATACTTGAAATGAATAATAAATAACCAAAGATATACTTATACGAAAGTACGATCTTTATTTGAATAATCAAAAATAAGTTTGATTATCGAAACATTATTCTTTAATAAAATAAATTATTTAATAAAAGCGGAGTCATAAGTCCTCGAATGAATATTCAAAATAATATTCATTAAATAAAATAAAGTCATCGAATAAACCTTATTCGATTAATAGTTTTGAAAACTATATCTATATATACATATAAATATATATATATATATATTATACTCGAGAACATCGACTCCCGGTTTAGAAAAGGTTCACCTTTGGGTCCCCTATATTAAGGGTATACGCAACTACTGCTTATCTCTAGCATACGTATTATGCAGTTTATAAGCAATTGAATCAACAATTAGATATCAAGATTACAAAACAGGCATGCATATATACCATATCAACATGCTCCAATATATCGCAAGATTTGCTAATAACAATCATACACTTATCACAAGATAATGCATATACATATATACATTATAACAACAGTATAACTGGTAGAAAACTTGCCTGAGTGCTCCGGGGTAGACTTAAGCTTAGAGTGGGTCCGGTAACCTATGAACAAGAACAAAAGCCAGAATTAATCCCTGGTCGCTTAAGAAACTAGAATTTAACCAATTAGACCCCTAACGTTCGCTTATGGTCACTTCTACGCTTAACGAATCACATAAGTCGTACGAGTACCCTTGGCTCCACCATTTTTAATAAATTAAGAATTAAGAATTTTAAGGCGATTTTTTCGCGAGTACTCTACCAACTACCTAATCCACTTTACATAAGTGTTTTATACTCCAATTAGTCATTTAAGGGCCTTAACCAAGGTCTCAAAGTAAAGTGAGGGGTAAAGGTTCCTTCGTGAAACGCCGTTACTTAAAACATTCGTTTCTCCTAAACCGTATATCGGATCTAAGCGAACCACATACCAAAATGAAGCTTACGACATGATCTAGCTAAACATGGCAAATTTAAAGATTGGTCAGTGAGTTATCTGGTCCGAGATTCATGTACAACAGTCTAAGGAAAACGGGAATTACGACGGCTATATTTACGAGTTTTCCAAGTTTCTCACTACACCAAAACCTCACCAAACAACCCACAATTATTAACACATCAAAACCTCAACTACATAATACTATACCAGTCCTTATTCTCCAGATTCTTCATCTCAACCAACCACAATCAAGTTTCATTAACTATAACAAGATTCATTCACCAAATCACTCCAATTTCAAATCAAACTACTAATAATCAAAGATCATGCTTCTCATTTTGAAAACCAACCATCAAACTCACAAATAGTAAAAGTAAAGGCTATGGTTTGAAGTTTATACCTTCCTTGGTAGGTGTTAAGTTGCTAGGAAGCCTTAGGGAGCCTCCTACAAGCTTGATCTTTCTAAAGAAATCAAGAACACAAAGTTAGGCTTTGAAATTTCTAAAAGTATGATTAAAAGAACTATAAAAATGAGGATCTTACCATGCTTATTTGGACGATACTTGTGAACAAGAGTTGTAGACCATCTCAATACCTTTGCAACGAGCTATAGAACACAACATTTGAGTGAGTATTGAAGGAGATATGACAATTTCAAGTTACTGGGTTTGTTTTGGCCGAGAGCTTCTCTTCATGGGAGCAAAGTCAAATTTTTAATTTTTGTGTTATGATATTTTGCTTGGTTGATTTCCTTTTTGGCTTGGCAAATTTTGATCTTTTACCATGGTAACTTTTGCATGGCCAAGAATCAACCAACAACACACTTCTTTTTGTCATGCTTACGTCACCATGCTTGTGTCACCTTTTTAACACATGTCCTTTCCTTGTGGTTTGATGATGTCACAATCATTGGCTTCTTGTACAAGCTTGTCTCTTGGTCGCTTATTTGTTTTACGGTTCGCTTAACTTTCGTTCTCGTTCGTCGTTTGAGGGATCATATCTGGGATCTTATTACTTGGGTTCCCCTAAACCTTTCTCAATATTTTATATTCCTTTTATGATCCTCTCTTATAATCCTTGAATTTAAATCCTTTTAATCATGTTACCTTATACTCATTTCTTTCGGTATCTGTGGATTTTCGGGAAAAATCAAAGTGTCCGGATTCGAATTCTAATGACCTTTACATACACTCATTTACTTTATGAAATACTAATACGATCTTAGAATTTCCATAAAAGTACTCCTATATAGTGTGGTCTGATAATTTTCCTTAATCAGCATCATCAGCAAAAGTTACTATTCATCCGTGTTTCAAAATTCCAAAAATTGGGGTTATTACCGTCTCCCCTCCTTAAAAGGATTTCGTCCCGGAATCAGATAAAAATGAATAGGGATACTTTCTTAGCATTGCACTTTCTAACTCTCAAGTCAAGTTTTCCACATTGTGGTTCTACCATCAAACTCTGACTAGTTTGATAACCCTTCTCCTAAGCACTTGTTCCTTTTCAATTTATAACCTTTCCCGGTTGCTCCATATAGGTTACGTTTGGTTCCATGCCTATGCGCTCATATGTTAACTTCCCAATATGACTTAATATGTCCAAGGGTCCAACAATTCGTGGGCCTAGCTTTCCTTTCTTTCCGGACCACATCCCTCCTTTCCAAGGGAATACCTATAACAACACTAGGTCCCCTACTTCCTACTTTTTTTCATTTCGTTTCAAATCAATATACTTCTTATATCCATCTTGGGCTATTACCAGCCGTCCTTTGATTAGATCTATTATATCATTGGTCCTTTGGACTACTGCGGGTCCGAGCATCTTGCGCTCTACAACTTCATCCTAACATAAGGGAGATCGACAGTGTCTTCCCTCAAGGATCTCATAAGGCGATATCTCAATACTGACATATGATCTATTATCGTAAGAAAACTCAATCCGTGTTAAGTGATCATTCCAATTTCTCTCAAGTTTATTGCACAGACTCTCATCATAGCTTCTAGCATTATAGCTTTTGCTTCTCAATACCCATTCTTTTCCAGTTCGTAGTCATTACTATATTCCGTACATAATACTATACTGGTTACACTTTTGCTCGTTAGCATTCTATAACCTTTTAATATTTACGTCAACCTTAGTATCACGAACGCGTTAGATTCGGAATACCACCACACTGATACTACTCCTTCCTAGCTGCTTCTATCTTTGAAAGCTTAATCCATCGTATAGAAGTAAAAGAATTTATTGAGAGATCACTATGATCATGAATACTTGTTATATCGCATTGTTAGTACAGAAGGTGGCCAACCTTTAGTACTTGACAAGCAATTAAACAACATGTGGTATCCTACTAGGCTTCTATCACATAGATAGATAGTCATTCGGCAATACCTGCCCTTCTGGAAGGGTTGTTCTTCTCAGCTTACATGAAATGAAAAGGAGAGAAAAGAACGAATTGAAGAGAATCGTATATATATAAAAATACTGCCACAAAATATCTGGCTTGGAATCTACCTCTGAACTATAGAGGTTTGTCATAGGAGAACAAAACATATATGTATATATATCAACATCAAGTATTATAGCATCGCATTTCACATGCCTAAATATTTTTGCTATCCCGTCCATCATTCTATGGACCCATGCTCTTGTACGAGCTTATACACAATCACCTTTAAAACTCCCTCGACATCAAAATCGAATCTGGGATTTCATTCTAGACATCATCGTTATTAGAATTCTATGCTTGCACCGCAACCTTCCTCGTATAGTAATACGACTCTCTATTGATAAGAAGGAATAAGTATTCAATAGGTAGATAATTGACTTAATTAGCCTATCAATGATAACTTATACACCACCACGACTCGATTAGTGGTACTTAATCTCAACATTCATTACCATACAACTCTCGCGGTTGTAATCGGCTCATTTTCAAAGAATCGTTGATGCATTACTATAGTCCACCACGGACCTACGGTAGTCATTCATTTTCCTTGGAATCTTAATAGCTAACCATACGGAGTCCATACCTGACGTATCGAATTCTTCTAAGGAGTTACCATAATCACCATTCATAATTCATGAAGAACACTCCAGCTCCTGACGTACTTTCATGACATGAAGCAGATAAAACTGCAGAAGAGTTTCAATCAAAGCAATGATAGCAGGTTAATACCATTATTAACCATATGTCTTTATTGGGAGACATGCATCTCAAAGGTTCATTTAGTCATTTTGTAACAGGGTCCTGGCTTATCTCAAGATAGTACCTTCTAAGATAGATAGCCCGCTCATGGCGATTACACGAATTAAACCTTTACCAAACTACTATTACGGTTGGGTATTGCAAAGTCATCAGAAGGAATGTCAATCTTCCAAACCATAATACAACCTTCATGGCTTCAACCATCATCACTGTATTCCTCTGGCACGAGCGCCTATAATTATCCTCTTACATTTAAAGTGTCGGCCACCTCTTTGGCCTTTCCTAATAGTAAAATTTCCTTACAATCAATGTCATTTTAACCACCTCCAACTAAATTTTCTACCTCATTTCAATCACTACTTATGTGAAAATGCTTTTCTTAAGTCCTGGTGAGAAAAGAAAAAAAATCACCATTTTTCCATAAGTCATTGCCTTAGTCTTTAGATGTGAACATTGTCACGACTGACTCTCGATCATACTTAGGACGTCTCTTATCTTAGGTCCTTCTCGTTTTCACCAATCTCGACCTTCATTGGGTCGATCTATACTTCTTATGGTTTAACACGTGCCCACCTGGCATTATTATAATTACGCCATTTTTCCTTTATCAAATTTCTATTCTTGAGAACTTCGAATAATACCTTTCTCCTTATAAAACCTCTAAGGTTATCCTTAAATCGTTCCTCCTGTATTCCCTAGATACAGAGCATATCAAAATACCATTTACTAATACTAGAACCATTGTCTATTTACTTCTGAAAAATTTCTCTACTGATCTTTAAAGATTGTTGTTACTTTAGTCCTTCATTCCATACTACCCAAACTCATAATATCCCTATTAAGGGTGAAATGCCAACCTTTATGCATTCCCTTAGGGTTCATCTCAAGTTATCGAAGTAATATCCTTAATTCCACCTTTAAAAAGGTACTTGCATCCTTCCATGGATAAATCAAGTCATATATCCTTGATAGATTATCTTATTCAATCATTCCCACCTCGATAGTCTATACCAATTTCACGATAGCATCCTTATTCAAAATAAGTTCAATCCATATGGCCTCCAAAAGATAACAACGGTTATCCATTTTTCTTGCCTGATTTGGTAATGATAACAGGGATGTTCTAGAAGATATTGGTCGTGTTCAACGTGAACTTCTTCTTAATAAATCCTTATTTACTTTTGTTGTTTATCTCAACAGTCATCTCAATGTTGGGATATCTTTCATACCTGGCGTCTCCCTTTCTGGGTATCATGCCCCCGGTCTTACACTTCACTTTCTTGAAGGTCACTTCCTTCATCCAATTTTTCTAATTTCTTACTTTCTTGCCTCCCCAGTCTATCCGCGTCTCCTTGTTTATCCTTCGGACTATCTCAAGCTTTCCTCGAATCCTCCCAACTTAAAGGGGATAAAATATATGTATCTTTCATGCCTTCATCCATCAGCTTTAACTCATGGTGAATCACTCTCATCCTGACGATTACATACTTTTCTATTTCTATTGCTACGAGTCTTTAGGGTTTCCTCATATCTAACTCCCTTATCATTCCTCCAACTCCATTGCCTTTATATTCCTTTCCACTTCAGTTTCTTTTTATTTTCTTTTCTATTACAATCATTTCATGAACCCACTACTCATTGACTTCAAACATCACGTCGTTCTGGGATTATTGTCATCAGAACGAATCTTGATAACTTTTACAACTTAGCTTCATAATTCATCATACTCGTCTACCTTTGTTCTGGCTCTAAAGCTTTTACAGTATCTCCATAATCTTGGAAATTACTTTCCCAAAAACAATTAACTGAATTTTAATCAGTTTATCATACCCTCTGGCTCCGGGCCTTTCTTGGCCTTTCACCAGTGGGTGGCCTCTCTCTTAGGAGGGTAAGTGACAAAAACAGTCTTTTATGACTCGTCAATCATTTAGAATCTCAAATGATTCCTGTATTTCCTTTAGTCAGGCTCTTGCCTTGACCTGGTCAGCTATTTCCTTGGAACTCTGAGAGCGTAGCGACATAAAGGTCATGAAAGAATTTCCTACCAGCATTGTTTCCTCAAGGTGGTGGTTGGGAATAAAAGTATAAGTTCTGTTTAGACAGGTCCATGAATTTTCGTATAGAAATACCGTCTCGGGTCTCCTTATCTTGCTCGACTTCTGTTTTCTCAGTATGAAATGTTTCATCCTTCTCCCATAATCAGGGTTATCTTATACGTTAAAATCCTTGTTTTTCATTTCATTATATTATGGGTTCTTTCTTGATGGCGACCTCCCTGACTATCACATTCAGGGTTTGCCCTAAATCTTATTCCTCGAACTATGACTTTCATCTAAGATCTAGTCCTTAAGCTCTTGAACATTTGGAACCCAAATTCTGTAGGGATACCTCATTATTCCCTCATCATCTTTCTAGGTATTAATCTCTTCTCCGGTCATTGGTTCTCTGCCTCTATTCATCACTTTTTTCTTGGCACAATATGATCTTCTCCAATAATTTGAGCTGTATTGCAATCTCAAACAGCTTTTCGGTACCGGCTCCGGTTACCTTCACTTCTATTTCCATTTTCTCAAAATCTCTTGTCAACTCTCCCAAAGACATTTTCATCTTGAGTCTCTCTTTTATACTAAGGGCATTAGCCACCATTTTGGCTTTCCCTGGATGATAAAGAATCTCATAATCGTAATCCTTGATTAGCTCTAACCACCTCCTCTGGCGCATGTTGAGCTCTTTCTGCGTGAAAATGCCTTAGAGCACTTATGGCTTGTGTAAATCTCACACTTCTCTCCATACAAGTAGTGCCTCCAATCTTTAGGGCAAAACTATTGCCATGAGCCCAAGCTCATGGGTGGGGATATCGAATTTTATATTCCCTTAATTGTCTTGACGCGTACGCGATTACCTTGTTGTGCTGTATAAGAGCACCCTAATTCCTTATACGAAGTGTCAATACAATTCACAAAATCTCTTTTTCCATCTGGCAATGCCAACATAGGAGCCGTCACCAACCTTTGCTTCAGTTCTTGAAAGCTGTTCTCGCATTTCTCTGTCAATTTGAATTTCTCAGTCTTATGAGTAAGCTGCATTAAAGGGGATACTATCTTTACGAACTTGAACGAACCTCCTGTAGTGACCGGCCAATCCTACCTCTGGTAGTCGCCCTAACCATGGTCATCAATTCCTCAGTGGTCCTTTATTCATTCTTGTCAGGATCCTTCACGGGATCCTTCTCAGCGATAATCCCTTCTAGGACAACATCCTCAACCGCTACATCCTCAATATGAACATCATCCGGTCCCGTGTTAGGACGCTCTATCGGATCCACAATCTGATCTACAATAACTAATAAAACATCATCGCGTTGTTGCTCCTCAACCTCAGGGTTCGGAGTCCCGCTACCATATACGATAACGAACTACGCTCCTATCACGATATTTATAAGGGTTCCCATAAGGATTTTAACTGTCAGTACTACGTTAGGTAGTCCGACTATGAACTTGGCAAGAGTCCTTATTATCTTAGTGAACTTATTATTTTAACGTCACGTCATCTCTGAGGTTTATAACGCTTAGCTCTGATACCATTTCTGTAACACCCCCAAATCCGGGGTCGGGGATCCGGGTTGTCACGAGTTCCATTTCCCATAATAACGCCCAATCTTAATAAACAATCAACTACTCCGTACTGTGACCCCACAATAAACACACACACCACAAGTTATAGTCTCAGAGATGAATATCCAAAAATAACACAAGTCATTTTATTCCACAATTATTTGCCATTACACCTTAAAAGGGTTTCTGAATAAATTTACATTTTCCTTTCCATTATTACAATTCATAAATATACATAAGTCTGGTACATCAAAAGTTGAAAGCCTAGCCTATTGGTAGATCCTGCCTCAACTATAACGGCATCAACACCTACAAGAAACTGCCGAACGTTTCCTATTCGCTCGCAAATTGGGAGCTTGATCCTGTTCATCTTGTCTATCTGTTGTTGTGTGATGAAAGAAGAAGGAAAGCGTGAGCAACATGCTCACCGAAATAATATGTATAATAATTAACAATATATGAGCATTCTCATAGTACTCATGAAAGTCTTGGTCAAGAAGAAATGAACCAAGTTTGATATCATAACGTGACCAAGTCGCAAAATATTCAGTATATAAGTATATATACTTTTCTAAATCCTAGAATCCTCTTCCATGCATAATATACATAGAGTTCCAGTTTATAACTTGTATAAAAATATCGTTGCAAGGTGATCTCATATATCTAACCTTGTCTCAACATTTTTCTGAAAATCTTTGTCATGCATAAGATAATCGTTAACTAGATATAAGTTGAAAAGATGAAGTTGTAAGATACTCCAATATACTTATATCTTTTCCAAATACTACTTGAACTACCACCGTTCAAGTTATAATCAGTTTCAAAAGTTCATCACATAAATGAGACTACAAGGTAAGATTTGAATAGATTCAATCTTTGAAATATCATTCAAAAAAATGAAGTTACGAGATACTTCATTAAGTCCCGATATATATATCCATATATATCTCTCATACATTTCCTGAAAACCTCTGTCATGTAAAGTATGAACAGAGTTGTAATATCCAATGAATTTGGAAAGAAAAGAATTTTGGCATAAACCCGATATCTTGTTGATCAGGCAAAGATACCAATAAGTAACCTTTTCTACTGTAGATGGATGAATTCCTCGCCGGTCATCACCCTGGCCGCATTACGACCTCGCGCTAGACCGTTACCCGGCCACTCACGCGTGGATGGACTGTCACGCAGCCTCTTACACCTTCATAGACCGTACCCCGGCCTGTCGCTTATGCCGACTCAATTAGATGGACTTACTTCCCGAACGTTGGGCAAGTAATCAAATTGTTTTCTCAAAACAGCTACCTTGTTGCGAATATAAAATACACCACAGAGCCGGATCCCTAAGATTTTTGAGCGAATATTCAAGTCTCCTTCGAAAGGAAGATCTTAAATCTGAAAACGAGTTTTGGGATCCGCTCTAACTTTTAAAATCATTTTGAAGACTCGAAAACATTTTTAAGAATGTTTGGAGTAATGCTGATTTAATGAAATAAATCAGTCCCGATATATTAGAAAATATCTGAATATTATTATTTAAATAATATTCTCATAAGGATAATCCTTATAAAAATAATTGAAGTAAAAGTTTTAAAACTTATAATTGAAATGAATAATAAATAACCAAAGATATACTTATACGAAAGTACGATCTTTATTTGAATAATCAAAAATAAGTTTGATTATCGAAACATTATTCTTTAATAAAATAAAGAATATTATTTAATAAAATAAGCGGAGTCATAAGTCCTCGAATGAATATTCAAAATAATATTCATTAAATAAAATAAAGTCATCGAATAAACCTTATTCGATTAATAGTTTTGAAAAATATATCTATATATATATATATATAAATATATATATATTATACCCGGGAACATCGACTCCCGGTTTAGAAAAGGTTCACCTTTGTGTCCCCTATATTAAGGGTATACGCAACTACTGCTTATCTCTAGCATAGGTATTATGCAGTTTATAAGCAATTGAATCAACAATTAGATATCAAGATTACAAAACACGCATGCATATATATCATATCAACATGCTCAAATATATCGCAAGATTTGCTAATAACAATCATGCATTTATCACAAGATAATGCATATACATATATACATCACAACAACAGTATAACTGGTAGAAAACTTGCCTGAGTGCTCCGGGGTAGACTTAAGCTTAGAGTGGGTCCGGTAACCTATGAACAACAACATAAGCTAAAATTAATCCCCGGTCACTTAAGAAACTAGACTTTAACCAATTAGACCCCTAACGTTCGCTTATGATCACTTCTACGCTTAACGAATCACATAAGTCGTTCGAGTACCCTTGGCTCCACCATTTTTAATAAATTAACCATCAAGAATTTTAAGGCAATTCTTTCGCGAGTACTCTACCAACTACCTAATCCACTTTACATAATTGTTTCATACTCCAATTAGTCATTTAAGGGCCTTAACCAAAGTCTCAAAGTAAAGTGAGGGGTAAAGGTTCGTTCGTGAAACGCCGTTACTTAAAACGGTCGTTTCTCCTAAACCGTAAATCGGATCTAAGCGAACCACATACCAAAACGAAGCTTATGACATGATCTAGCTAAACATGGCAAATTTAAAGATTGGTCAGTGAGTTATCTGGTCCGAGATTCATGTACAACAGTCTAAGGAAAACGGGCATTACGACGGCTATATTTACGAGTTTTCCAAGTTTCTCACTACACCAAAACCTCACCAAACAACCCAAAATTATTAACACATCAAAACCTCAACTACATAATACTATACCAGTCCTTATTCTCCAGATTCTTCATCTCAACCAACCACAATCAAGTTCTATTAACTATAACAAGATTCATTCACCAAATCACTCCAATTTCAAATCAAACTACTAATAATCAAAGATCGTGCTTCTCATTTTGAAAACCAACCATCAAACTCACTAATAGTAAAAGTAAAGGCTATGGTTTGAAGTTTATACCGTCCTTGGTAGGTTTTAATTTGCTAGGAAGCCTTAGGGAGCCTCCTAAAAGCTTGATCTTTCCAAAGAAATCAAGAACACAAAGTTAGGCTTTGAAATTTCTAAAAGTACGATTGAAAGAACTGTAAAAATGAGGGTCTTACCATGCTTATTTGGACGATACTTGTGAAGAAGACGACATTTGAGTGAGTATTGAAGGAGATATGACAATTTCAAGTTGCTGGGTTTGTTTTGGCCGAGAGCTTCTCTTCATGGGAGCAAAGTTAAATTTTTAATTTTTGTGTTATGATATTTTGCTTGGTTGATTTCCTTTTTGGCTTGGCAAATATTGAGCTTTTACCATGGTAACTTTTGCATGGCTAAGAATCAACCAACAACACACTTCTTTTTGTCATGCTTATGTCACCATGCTTGTGTCACCTTTTTAACACATGTCCTTTCCTTGTGGTTTGATGATGTCACAATCCTTGGCTTCTTGTACAAGCTTGTCTCTTGGTCGCTTATTTGTTTTACGGTTCGCTTAACTTTCGTTCTCGTTCGTCGTTTGAGGGATCATATCTGGGATCTTATTACTTGGGTTCCCCTAAACCTTTCTCAATATTTTATATTCCTTTTATGATCCTCTCTTATAATCCTTGAATTTAAATCTTTTTAATCATGTTACCTTATACTCATTTCCTTCGGTATCTGGTGGATTTTCGGGAAAAATCAAAGTGTCCGGATTCGAATTATAACGACCTTTACATACACTCATTTACTTTATGAAATACTAATACGATCTTAGAATTTCCATAAAAGTACTCCTATATAGCGTGATCTGATAATTTTCCTTAATCAGCATCATCAGCAAAAGTTACTATTCATCCGTGTTTCAAAATTCCAAAAATTGGGGTTATTACAGTTCCTCTTCCAGTGCCCCAACTTGTTACAGTGAAAACAAACAGCTAAATTAGGACCAGTCAACTTGTGAGCATCTAGTATGCTCCGGAGTGATAGTACAGAAGATATGATGAATATAGTAAATCTTTAAATGATAAACGCATAACAACACTTAGCAAATATTCAATTTCATTTCAAAACACTATATGAATCGGGTCTTTATTCATAAGTGTCTCCCACTAGTTTATCTATTTTTTTTCAACCCCCTAAGTGAAAATTAAGCATTCATAATGCTAGTGGGAATAGGGATCCTACATTCCATCACACAACCTCAGCTGTGGCACGAAACGTCATGTGATTTCAATAGGCAGACAACTCTTGTCAATTACATCTTATTTTATTCCCTAATATAACTTTAGCCTCTTTAATAATTGAGTCACGGCTGTGGCACGACAAACTCAATATTCTAAGTCAAGTCTAACCCAATATTTCGTACAATTGAATCAGTCTCCAATGGCCCACGGCTGTAGCACGTACCGACCTTTAGATTCTAATTCAATGTACACATCTCTATGTAATAGACAAGTATCTCTTATTTCGAAATCAAAGCCCTCGGCTATAGCACGAAACGACAATGATTTAAAAATAAGAACGACTTTCTACCATGTTGGAAGGCTATGACCGACACAAGCACGTTGTGTCATTGGCCAATTACTACTTGATATTATTTAATTTTAGAGGGATTATATTATGTTACAATCATAATCATATTATAAAGAGATTCTTCCTTTTAAATTAAATATTTTAAATCAATAATCGATAATCAGATGATTCCCAGATCGGGTGGAGCATTGTCAAGAGGCGTCACTTAATAACCCTTTCTTACATATAGAAATCTGTTGTTGACAGAATTATCCTTTCTCTCAATATTAAAAATTCATATTCAATTACGTGTTTCATAAACACAAGAATCTCATGATCGTATTCATAATATTTATTGTTAAGGCAAGAAACGATTCATATTCTAGATTTTCTAGAGCACGCCTTATATTGATTTAAGTTCACCTAAATTTATCACCGCGTGGTAAACATAGGCATATATCTCATATATAAAATTAAATAAACAAGTAAATGTAAAGTGCAATAAAGTAAATGTGTTTGGTTATGGCCCCATCCCATGTGATCTTTATCAAGCTCATGATAAAGATCAAGGTCAATCTAATATGGTGATGAAAATAAATACAACTACTTATTACATAAGTCTTCTTCTTTGTTTAGACTTCTTGTATGCCTCGTCTTCTTCTTTGTATCACCTCCATTGGATAGCCTTCTTGAGTCTTCAATTAAATTACATGATTTAAAGTAAAAGTAATTTAATGAACTTACAAGAATAACTCGAGTTACATTCGAGATTTATGATTACAAAGATTGACGACATGTAAATCGTATTTAAAACCAAAACCAAAATCATTACACTAAGGTCAAAATATCCCGTGGTAACTCTTGTCAATTACATCTTATTTTATTCCCTAATATAACTTTAGCCTCTTTAATAATTGAGTCACGGCTGTGGCACGACAAACTCAATATTCTAAGTCAAGTCTAACCCAATATTTCGTACAATTGAATCAGTCTCCAGTGGCCCACGGCTGTAGCACGTACCGACCTTTAGATTCTAATTCAATGTACACATCTCTATGTAATAGACAAGTATCTCTTATTTTGAAATCAAAGCCCTCGGCTATAGCACGAAACGATAATGATTTAAAAATAAGAATGACTTTCTACCATGTTGGAAGGCTATGACCGACACAAGCACGTTGTGTCATTGGCCAATTACTACTTGATATTATTTAATTTTAGAAGGATTATATTACGTTACAATCATAATCATATTATAAAGAGATTCTTCCTTTTAAATTAAATATTTCAAATCAATAATCGATAATCAGATGATTCCCAGATCGGGTGGAGCATTGTCAAGAGGCGTCACTTAATAACCCTTTCTTACAGATAGAAATTTGTTATTGACAGAATTATCCTTTCTCTCAATATTAAAAATTCATATTCAATTACGTGTTTCATAAACACAAGAATCTCATGATCGTATTCATAATATTTATTGTTAAGGCAAGAAACGAATCCTATTCTAGATTTTCTAGAGCACGCCTTATATTGATTTAAGTTCACCTAAATCTATCATCGCATGGTAAACATAGGCATATATCTCATATATAAAATTAAATAAACAAGTAAATATAAAGTGCAATAAAGTAAATGTGTTTGGTTATGGGCCCATCCCATGTGATCTTTATCAAGCTCATGATAAAGATCAAGGTCAATCTAATATGGTGATAAAAATAAATACAACTACTTATTACATAAGTCTTCTTCTTTGTTTAGACTTCTTGTATGCCTCGTCTTCTTCTTTGTATCACCTCCATTGGATAGCCTTCTTGAGTCTTCAATTACATTACATGATTGAAAGTAAAAGTAATTTAATGAACTTACAAGAATAACTCGAGTTACATTCGAGATTTATGATTACAAAGATTGACGACATGTAAGTCGTATTTAAAACTAAAACCAAAATCATTACACTAAGGTCGAAAGGCCATAACCATCCACCATGCTCATACAATACATAAAAGCATGTTAAAACACATAATCTAATCTTAACATATCATATTATCCATGATCTAATCATAAAAAAGAAAATATGACAAAAATCAGAAAAATCAGAATCAAATCAGAAAAACAAGAATCACTATTTATGGGCATTAAACGACGTCAAACGCCTTACAGACGAGTCGTTGATAGCTTTTGCTATCAGTTTTGTTCAGACGCCCGTTTACCTATGGAATAGGGTATTCGTTTGCGTAAGTCGGACACCAGACCCAGATTTCAGCAAATCTGCAGCAGCCAATTCAGAATCCGTATCTAATATGATTCTCATATTTTGAACAAACATAAATCATGTATATATTAGTATATATATTCATATTACATAATCATCTTATGATTATACAACTCACATGAATATCATATATTCAAAACCATACATATATAAGCATATTATATCATCATCAAATCATGGCGAATCACGTACATGCTCATATATCGAAAACAGTTAAACACATAAACGTATTAAAAACTTTTCGCAAGTAGCTCTGATGCCATTGAAGGGTTTTTAGCACATAAATGCAGCGAAAATGTAAATTTAAATCTTAAAAAAATGAAACCCTCCGCAGGATCCATGCGAAAAATAATATTTAATTCGTAGTTCAATATGTTTATCTTAAGAAGCTTTACGTTAATGGAAAGATGGAGGTCTTTAATGGTGATCCAAAAATGATGAATGGAGATCCTTAGTAGCTGCTCCTCAAGTGTGAAGCACTCCACCGGTATCCACCAAGAAAATAATATAATGAAGGAGGAGGAGATGGAGAGAATTAGGGTTTTGTAAATCTTTTTGGTTGAGGCAAAAATAGGGTTTATAATAGTATATTTATAGGCAAAATTTTCAACTGAAAATTTTCCCATAAAATATTATTATTATTATTAACCCTTTATTATTCTCACTAATAATTAAAACACCTTTTAATTATTAATCCTTTTTCTAAACTCTTTGGAAATAATTCTCTCACTTGATTTAATTTCCAAAAATTAAATTCTTAATTAATAATATTAAGAACCTTTTCTTAATTAATTTATAATCAATTAAATCTTATTTAATCAATTGTTAAATTTGCCAATTAATTATTTATTTCATAAATAAATAATTATCAGCCATTATTAATTAATTCCTCCACCATTAAATCATTCTCTTTTATGGTGTGACCCTGTAGGTTCAATATTAAGCCGGTAGTAGAAATAAATAATAATAAAAATATTTTATCATTATCTATATAAATTCTCTAATTCATTAAATATTATTAATTAATTAATCATATTTATTCTACATCGTGAGGGATACTTCTCAGCATATCGCGACTATCCGGATAATACGAATTCACTGCTTAGAATACCAAGAAACTATTCAGTGAGTAGTTATCGTACAATTAATTCCTTCTACCCTGCAATGTCATGATTAAATACAAGGCATGGAACTTGTGTCAAGCCTATCTTATTTAATCACTTGCTTTCCCATTCACTATGCTTAGTTCTATTTAATGTAAATTAGAAACTCCACTATGCTTAGTTCTATTTAATGTAAATTAGAAACTCCTTTCTAATTTCATTCACTCTGGCCAGAGATTCCTGAACTAACATAAGTGGATCAGCATTGAACATTCTCTTCATACACTGGAAGAGGTAGATCCTTTATTGATCATACACTATCTTCGTGTACAAATTCCTATACCCAGTAGAGCCCTTATAATTGTCCCTTGAGACTAAGAACAAAACCAAAGCATAGTTCAGTGTACACAAGATGACTATGATGACCTCAAGTCTAAGGATACTTGTACAACTATCACTATATGAACAACTGCAGACACGTGAGTGAACTCCATCAGTTGTTCAGCTGTGTGAGTCATGTTCAGTTAACTTATTCTATAATAAGCACCTACATACTAGCTATAGTGTCACCACACAAATGTCTATGAGAACAGACATCCTTCATAATGAAGCAAGCATAGTATGTACCGATCTTTGCGGATTATTAATTACCAGTTAGTAATCCTACGACCAGGAACTATTTAAGTTTAGAGTTATCATCTTTTAGGTCTCATTATTATGATCTCATCACAATCCATAAAAAGCTTTACTCTAAACTGTGGTATATCTTATTTAAACATTTAAATAGATAGAGCCCGCAATAAAAATAAAACAAGCCTTTTATTAATATCAATGAAATCAAAACAGATTACATAAAAGTTATTCCTAAATCCTCATACATGATTGGACTTAGGACATATCTCTTTCATAAGGATCACCCCTTTGAGCTCATCATTGGTGATGCATCTTCTAGAGCTCAAACAAGGAGAGCAACTCAAGAAGAATGTCTATATAGCAGCTTCCTATCTAAGGAAGAACCAAAGAATGCAGAAGAAGCTTTGTTGGATCCTGATTGGATTTTATCTATGCAGGAGGAGCTAAACCAATTTGAAAGGAATAAAGTATGGAAGCTGGTACCCAAGCCTAAAGGACAAAATCCAATTGACACCAAATGGGTATTCAGAAACAAGATGGATAAAAATGGCATAGTAGTCATGAACAAAGCTAGATTGGTTGTTAAGGGCTATAGTCAACAAGAAGGAATAGATTTTGATGAAACTTTTGCTCATGTTGCAAGACTTGAAGCCATCAAAATTTTCTTAGTCTATGCAGCTCATGCCAATTTTAAAGTCTATCAAATGGATGTCAAAAGTGCATTTCTAAATGGAGATTTGGAAGAGGAAGTTTATGTGAGTCAGCCTCCTCGTTTTGAAGATCCAAGCTTTCCAAATCATGTGTACTATCTTTTAAAAGCACTTTATGGACTGAAGCAAGCACCTAGAGCCTAGTATGACACTTTATCAAAGTTTCTTTTGGAAAATCACTTCACAAGAGGTACCGTTGATAAAACTTTTTTCTTTAGAAATGTTAATGGCTCTAGTATAGTTTTTTAAATTTATGTAGATGATATTATATTTGGCTCTACAGATGAAAAACTTTGCAAAAATTTTGCCAAATTGATGCAAAGTAAGTATGAAATGAGCATGATGGGAGAACTAACTTACTTTCTTGGTTTGCAAGTTAAGCATGTTAGTGATGGAATATTCATTAGTCAAATTAAATACATTCATGATCTTTTAAAGAAGTTTGATCTAATGGATTGCACATCTGCAAAAAATCCCATGGCCACTGCAACTAAACTTGAATTAAACACTACTAAAAAGTCTGTGGATATTTCAAGCTAAAGGGGCATGGTTGGCTCACTTCTGTACTTAACAGCTAGTAGGCCAGATATAATGTTTGCTACTTGTCTTTGTGCTAGATTTCAGGCTGATCCTAGAGAATCTCACCTAGTAGCTATTAAGAAAATTTTCAGATATCTCAAGGGAATACCAAAACTTGGCATTTGGTACCCTAGAGATTCTGGTTTTGATCTAACTAGTTATTCAGATGCAGATTATGCAGGTTGTAGAATAGACAGAAAAAGTACAACAGGAACCTGTCTATTTCTAGGGAACAAGCTTGTGTGTTGGTTCAGTAAAAAGCAAAATTCAGTTTCTACTTCTACAACGGAAGCTGAATATATTGCTGCTGGTAGTTGTTGTGCACAGATTTTGTGGATGAAAAACCAATTGTTGGGCTATGGTCTACAAGTGGATAGAATTCCTATTTTCTGTGATAATACAAGTGCAATTTCCATCACTGAAAATCCAGTACAACATTCAAGAACAAAGCACATAGACATCAAGTACCACTTCATAAGGGAAAATGTGATGAATGGTACTGTGGAACTGCATTTTGTTCCAAGTGAAAAACAACTTGCAAATATCTTTACCAAGCCACTTGATGAATCCACCTTTTCAAGGTTGGTAAGTGAGTTAGGTATGCTTAATTATTCCTGAATCATTTCAGATATTTTTGCAAGCTTTAATGCAGCCAGAAATTTAATTGATTTTTATGTTTTGGATGAAATTTTGGCTAAGTTAAAATTTACATCCTGACGGATGCTCATTATCCATCGAGTTTGATCATCTATCGGAATATTAATTTTTAATAAAAATCAAATATTTTTCTGGAGTATTTTATAACTCGGTGGATAACTGATTTATCCTCATCCGTCGAATTGTCTCAATCCTAGCCGTTAAAACTCTGAACATTATCCATCAGGTATACTTACAGTTTGTAAGCATAACACGACAGATAATTGAAAGAATTTTTACAGTTTATTTTTTAAAACGGTTATTTTGGGCAATTTTTATTGGTTACTTTATTTCACTTTATTATTTTTGATAGTTTATTTCTGAGATATTATAAAAGCAAAATTCATATTTATTCTTCTCTTTTATCATTCTCAAGATTCAATTGCTCTAACTTCTTTCTTCCTCAAAAACAAATACTTTCTCTGCAAATTTCCCAATCTCTAGCAGTGGCACCAGTAGTCAAAATCATGTATCAAACTGGATATATCTATGAAAAGAACAACTTCACAGCTCTTGTGAAAAAAGAGATTCAACAGTCTGGTGAGTTCCACAAGATGATGGATTTTGTGAAGAACTGCAAACTCAGTTATGTTATGCTGGAATCTCCCACTATCTACTGTGAGGTTATAGAGGAGATATGGACAACTACAGTATACAACTCTACTGACAAGACCATTACATTCATTGTAAAAGGTAAGAAGTTTTGCATAAATAGTGACATTGTCAAAACATACATTAGAATTCCTGATAATATTGCTACTGCTCCACACACAGACACTGATATAGTTAACATGCTAAATTCCATGGGCTATGCACTTACTACCTCTAAGTTAAGTGAAATTAGGAGGTTAGGTCTTAGAAAGGAATGGAGCTTTTTGTGTGATGTGGTAACTAAGGTATTCTCTGGTAAGGTTAGTAACTTTGATTCTGTTAACATTTCTATGCTTAACATGCTTTACATGCTAGTTATTGATAATTACTTTAATTTCAGTGACTTGGTCTTGTTTGAGTTAGGCTTTAAGTTAGGAGAACTCAATAAGAGAGGTAAAGTATCTATTATGCTAGATTCTTTATGATGCTTGCTAACCATCTCATTGAGAACATTGTGATTGAGAACCCAACCAACAAGCTGAATTGTTGGGTTCAAGAAAGACAAATTATTGCAGATCTTAATATACCAAATCACGAAAAGGAGGTGCCATCATTCTATTTTCCAATCATGGAGGGACCTCAGGTAAGTGAGGTAAGCACAAATGTCTCAACTCTTCCAACCTCACACATTTCTTTGACTTCTAATGTAGCTATGTCATCTGTGTCTATGACCCAACAGATGCCTACCCAAGCTACCAAACCAACAATTTCAAAATCCAAATCTAAGAAAGCCCCCTCTGGTTTATTTCAAAAGAAACCAGTTGCAAAATCCACTAAACAAAAAGAGGGGGGTGTGAAGGTGAGTGAGAAAGGTGAGGGACAGGGTGAAAATCAAAGAAACCCTAATGATAAGGTTTGTGAGAAGAGTGTACCCAAGCCTAGCCATACCACAGTTTCCCAATAAACTGTGGTTGTTAATTAGGAAGTTAGCTCATTACTAGTTTCATCCTCCCAAAAGGATGTTACTATTGAAACAAGCTCTCAACCAGGAGCACAGGCCAAGATGGGTAGGGACACTAGCTCACCACAAACTTATGCTAAAAAGAAAAGATCAAAAACCCTTGGGGATGCATAGGGCACACACACAGTGCAAACTGGTGCTAAAGACCCAGTCACTGCACCATCTCAAAGTCAGATTGATGTGGCTCCAATAAATGTGGAGTCACAGCCAAAATCTCTAATAATTGAAGCACCTGATACACCAAATTCTCCCACACACTCACTGGATGTCGACATGATAATTACATCACTTCCAAATTCTCCATCTTTAACTCTTGTGGAGAAGCCAAAAATCCAAGCAAGTGAGTATCATCTTTTAGGTGATTTGTTGGCTCATTTGCCATTTCTTTCTGAGTCTGTTGAGACATCTGCACCAAAATTTTCATCAATCTGCACAGAGTCTACAATAGTCTCCACTCCAAACTCATTCAGTTCTTCTATCCCGATGGATATTCATCATCTGTCCAGTAGTGATTGTATCCCGACGGATAAGCCTAACAGTAGTCATCCACCGAATAGCCAAACTACTATCCCGATGGATATTCCTCATCCGTCGGGTGTCTCTGCACAACTTAAAATTTCTTCAATTCTCAAAAGTGCAGAAGACTTAGTAGTAGTACAATCACTCTTAGGGCTGAGGGAAGGGAGTGAATTGAGTGAGAGGCTGGGTTGCTCCAAGGAAAAAGGAGAGAATAAGAGTGAATCCATGCAGCCCATTTTTTCAGGACTGGAAAAAGTGAGTGAGAGGAGTCCCACCTTAGATAGTGAAGGTGAGGGTGTGAGGGTGGGAAGCCAGGGGGAGCCCTTGATGCAAAAAGAGGGAGATCATGAGAGAAAAGCAGGTATAGGAGTGATAAGGATGGAATCCATTGCAAGTGAGTCAATGAGTGCCAATGATGCAGAAAGGGACAGGCTATTTCAGCAAGAATAACAAGCTGTCATAGATTCTATTTCCCTGGATGCTGAGACATTTATTCATCCTGTTACAGCTTACCAAACTCTAGTTGTGAAGGGCAATGAGGAGGCTGAAAGGATGTTAAATTTGGTGCACACTACACAATCTCTTCAAAGAGCAAAGGATGCAATCACTGCTATGCCTTCCACCACTAGCAGTGATTTTGAACTGGCTGAAGACTCATTTGGGGATGCTGGTGGGGATGATGAGGAAGACAACATGAGCATAGGGGGAGATGCAGATATTCCTGCCTGGATGCTAACAAAAGAATGTTCCTACTCACATCTCCAATCAACACTATTCAAGCTGATCCATGACACCCAAACAGCCATTCAAGCATCTACTAATGCCAGCACAAAAAAGCTACTCACAGCTCACCTTGAAGCACTCCAACTGCACAAAATTCAAGCCCTCCAACACAGTCAGAGTGTGGATGAAATCAAGCAACAAATTTCTGAAGTAAAATAGGATTTCATAGCAAGGTTGGATGCTAGAATTCCTGGAACCACCATGACTGAAATAGCTCAAAAGCTAAGGAAGGAGGCTGATCTCAATAGAAAAGTTGAGGCCATGGACTCAAGATTATCTAATGTAGAGAAGTCAATGGCCAAGATACTCACTAATCAAGAAAATCAGACTGCTCTACTCTAACAATGGGTGGCTGCTCAACTCCCTCCCACTCAACAACTTGATGCTAACAAAAAGAGGGAGAAAGGCTCAAGTAAGGGGGAGAAAGGCTCAAGTGAGGGGGAGAAACAGCTCAACATACAAGTCAGCAAAGTGATTATGCCAACAATTGCTTTCACAAAGCCACCAGTCATGGATAGCATTGATATAATAAATCTGGAAGAAGCAAAACTAAACACAGATGATAAACTGCTAAAGATTGATGTAGCAGCAGCTGAGAAGGAGTTAAAAGAAAAATGGAGGAAAATAGATGCAGAAATTCAACAAAAGTTTGGTCCAATTTAGAAGCCAGACAAAACATTCATTCATCACTCTCAAGTCAAGAACATTTCTGTGAATAAAATGAGTATGAATTATCTGGAAAAAGGCCAATCATCTTGCATCAAATCTTCAAAAGCAGATCTAATCATGAAGCCTAAAAGGAATTACTCAAACTTCTCAGACAAAAATCCTATGGATATTGTGTATGAGATACCTAGGCCAGATGAGAAGAAGCTGTTGGCTAGGTTAATTGTCTTTTACAAAGATCCAGCTGATTCAGCACTCAAAAGAAGATTAGCCAAGATTTACAGAAATGGTAAGAAAATTTGTGTGGTGGTTGGACACCCCATATTTGTGGAAGCTAAGAAGGAAGAGAAAGAAAGAATCAGGCAAGAAAAGAAGCAAGATGCTCTCGATGCTAAAAATCTTAAATAAAAAAAGAAGTAAGTTGTTATCTTGGCCAAGCTTCAAGCTGTTATAACCACAATAGAAATTCCTGCACAACCAACTGTAATTGCTGAATCTAAGGATCTGAAAGTGCAAGAAGAACCACAGCAGAAAAGAAGATTGAGATACAAGCTCCATTCCAAGAGAAAATTGGACTTTAATGATGAAGAAATGGAAGACTATACTCCTAAAAAGTCCACAACTTCAACTCAAACATCAAAACCCTCAGTGGTATTTGAAGAATTCAAGGTGGTGGATCCAACTAGGAATATTCATGGTGAGCCCATAATTCCAAAGGATGAGCCAGTGGACTGGGATAGTTTACCCATTTCTGAGCTGAACTTTCCTATCTTCAAGCCAAAGAAGACAAAGATTAGAGCAGCAAGAAAGTGAAACCAATGACTCTTAGATCCAAGACCCTAATCAAACCTCAATTTACAGTCAACAAGGGAGATAAGTTATATATAAGTGACATCAAGGAGTTCTCTGACATAAACCTCTACTTAGATGAGTTGGAAGAAGTGAGAGGAATTGATGCTCATAGACATCTCCCTGAAAGGCTGGTATTCAAATACAAGAGAGGAAAAGAGATCATATGGCCACTTCACAGGATCCTTCTAGAAAGCCAATATGTTCTAATAAAGATCTAATCATCATTCAAAAAGAACTTTGGGTACAATGTGATTGCTAGAATATTAGTTCTAAAGAAGATTGAGGAGTTGAGGAGTAATAGAGCCAAAGATGCACTTCCAAAAACTCTGTCTATTCCCTTCACAGGAAAGAGAGTGCATTTGAGGCCTTATTGGTTGATGGAATTCAGGGATGAAAAGGGAGTTAGAAGATTTTTCAGATTGGAGGACCAATTGAGTATCTCTAGCAATGAGACTTTATTGGAAATGCAAGGAATGCTAGATCTCTCAGAAACTGATGAACTTGAATTCCACAGACAGTTTCAAAACCAGATAGAAGGGAACAACAGGAGGCTTGGGAAGAAACCTAGACAATCAAGGAAATAGACTTATCTCCTCGGACTAGAGGAGCACCTTGATAATGATGCGAGCTATTCTTTGTATACTTTGCATTGTTCAATTTTCAGTAAATATTGCAGCACTTATCAGTTTTATCTACTATTTTTAATCTGTATTCTTAGAGTATTTTGTTATCATCAAGTTTATCTTAATTTATGGCTACAATTTCAGTAGACATAAATTAGGGGAGATTGTTAGAAATATGTTGTGAACTTGATGATATATTATACAAAACACCTTAGTAGATTTAACTTAGTGAATTTTGTAGCACTCGACGGATAATCAAATATAGTCCTGACGGATGATTCAATATAGTCCCGATGGATAATGATTTGACATCCATCGAGTGAGTAGCTTATGTAATAATAAGTAATGTAGCACATTTCTGCAAACAACTTTGTGTAGATTGTGTAGGAGCTTATGAGTCATGTTGACTACTAGTAGATATGCATAATAGGTTGATCAATTATAAATATGAGATGTCTTGTAATTCTGCATAAGTGAAATGGAGTCAAGTGTCAAATAGCTACCCGATGGATGATCAACAAAGCTACTCGACGGATGATCAACAAAGCTATCCGACGGATAACAAGCATGTACGCGACGGATGATCAATTCAAACATCCGTTAACAGTGACAACACAGTCACATGCTTTGGGTGTTTGCAAAAGGAATGTGGCAGTCTGTTTAGCAGGAAATTGAGAACAAAGAAGCATTACCATTTCCATGCAAGTTATGAAGATTTTCAAAGATGCTGGAATATAGTAATGAAGCAACATAGAGTTAGACTTGATAGGTTTTGTTTTATTATCCTGTCTTATTACTATGTAAACTTGGTGATATATAAACCAGGTGTATCTAGTAGAACAAATAACTAAGAATATATATTGTAGAAGAGAAATAGAAAAAGCTATATTTGTCAAGAATTTCTCTGTAGTTTGTTTGTTCAGCTTGTAAAGAAGCTGTGAGCCAATTTGAGCTTCACAGAGTTCTCAAATCAATATATATATCTGTTGGATACACTCAAATCCACTAGAAAGTTTTAAAGACTTGTATTTTTATTACTTTGTGTTTGATTTATTTAATCATTTCATTCCGCACTTTGCAAATCAAAACACATATATATTTGTCGAGTTAAGAACTGTTTTGAAATCTTGAAAAAGAAGCCAGAATTACATTCAACCCCCCTTCTGTAATTCTTGTTGTATTGTTAGGGAATAACATGGGCCTTTGACGTAATAAAACCCAGCCCGTTTGAGTTAAAGCACTGTTATAAAACTGAAAGATTTTTCTAAAAACGGCGACAGAAAGGTGGAATTTATTCCTAAGGTATAATACCATAAAACAAATAATATTCCTCCATGTGTTAGGAGGAAGCTGACATGGTTTCGCATCCGCAAGCAGACGAAGAATGAACTCATGAAAAGGGAACCTAAGACCTGCGGTTAAGGCTCCTCAATAAATAAAGAGTGTATCCCCCTTCAAATTACATGTCATATCCCCAGGGGTGGGTGGAGTAATCCTAAGGTGAGGAGTTTGTACATGGTGTTAAAAGCATCCATCCTACCATCTAATTCATGAAATGTATTACCATGGTTGTAAGAATCTAAATCAGACAAGGAGGGATATTCATCACCTCTAGATTTTACCATATCTATAAGAGAAGTATAAGGAGAGTGTATTTGAATGGCGGTACCTCTCTTTGAAGTATTCATCTTTTCCAGCCGAGCTAGATCGCGATCCGTCATTGATATTCTTGGGAAGAAGGCTTGAAACCCAGAAAAGTTTGAAGATGGTGGAGCTATGGTGGCTGAAATTGCCAGAAATCGCCTTTCTTAGAAAAGAAACTAGAGAGAAATTTGATAAATTTAGAGAGTGATAAGTGAAATGAGAATTCTCACTTCTCACCATACTTATATAGCCGAAAAATCAGGAATTTTAATCGACTAAAGCCCATAGAGGCAAGGCCCAATCAAAAAAAATCCCACTAAAAGGGAAGCTTCAGGGACATTCTGAGAATAGAAAAAGAAACTGAAAGGTCAAAAATCGACCAGAATTTTGAAAAAAGTAATCGATCGGAGTCTTGATCGATGGTGAATGAAACCCTAATCGAATTTTAATTCGATTAAAGGGGTAAAAAATCACTTAAGTCGATCAGAGACCTGATCGAAAAAGAAAAAACCCTGATCTAATTTTAATTTGATTAAAGGGGTAAAAAAATCACTTAAGTCAATCAGAGTCCTGATCGAAAAAGGAAAAAACCTGATCGAATTTTAATTAGATTAAAGGGGTAAAAAATCACTTAATCCGATCAGAGTCCTGATCGACAAGGAGAATAATTCTGATCGAATTTCAGAAAGAACACATTGTCAATAACAGGTCCAAATCGATCAGAATCCTGATCGATTTCGATTAGGATTCCTGGTCAATTTTACCTTAGACCTCAGTGTCAAAAATACGTCTAAGTCGATCAGAATCCTGATGGATGTCGATTAGGATTCCTGGTCGATTTTCCCTCAGAACACATCAACAAAATCCAAGATAATTTGAACAGGATCCTGATCGATTTCGATCAGGAATCCTGATCGAAATTCTGTCGACTAGAGTGATGAATTGGCAGCTAGTTCAATCAGGATCCTGATCGATTTCGATCAGGATTCCTGATCGATTTTGCATGACTTCTGGTCGATTTAAAGTCACAAAATTAGGGAAAATTAAAAAATAATTTTCAAAAATTGTTGTTGATAAAATATTCTTGAAATATTAAAGAAACAATACCTGTGAGTATCAGAATTCTTAAAAATTAAGGAAAATACCAGAAGGTACACAAAAATCCCAGGAAATTATGGAAGCCTGAATGAATGAATTTTAAGGGTAAAATTCGTTGTGAATGTGTAGGTCGCTCCACAATTTATGAAAAAACGATACCTTGTAAAGGATCAAATGAACTTAACTTCAGCGAAATTTAATATGATTTCCCGGAAGTTGGAGGGCAAATGATAGGGATAAAATAAACCTTGACTTTGTTATAATAATTATATGCCCATTAAGAAGATGTATGACATTCAGACCAAGAAGGTCAACACATTGATCAGGCCTGATGGACCTGAACAGGCCTGATGGAACAAAGAAGGCCCAAATAGCCCTGAATATTTACTATTTTCATAGTTGATAAATATTGGAAAAATCAGCTATTAAGATACGTTCTAATGAGGATATAAGTCCTTGTAGATAAGCTTCCAAGGGACCTAATTGGATAAGGGATCAACTTCCTACCTCCTAGGACTCCAAAGTCCATTCTAATTCTGAGACTTGCCCAATATAATATCCGGGAAAATTATGTGAATATTTTATGTTAAATAAATAAATATTATGTGTTTATGTAAGTTAAAATGTTTACTGTCAAGATATTACTTGTTTTAAAATTCTATTTGTGTTTCCATACGAACCAGAAAATTTTTTGATTGATTAATATGTGTTTAAACTGCAATTATCTAAATCGATATGTAATCGGGACGCGTGTTTATTAGCGTCTTTATTAAGGTACTCATTTTATTTCATTTTATGCGTGTTATAATGTATTATAGGTGTTTTCGAGATTTTCTGGTAATTTAGGAATCGCATTTGTGCTTCAAAAATCAACAGACCGGGACCCCACCGGGAAATTAAAGTCCACAAAATTCGTATTTTTATTTTTATAAAATTATTCGTATCTCAAATATCCAATATCTTTGCATTTTTTATTTATTCGCAATTTTTGGGGAATTTTGACATTAATTTTATATTTTATCGCTTTTAAAATTATTCCCCGTAATTATTATTTTGGGGCTTAATTATTGTAATTTCGGGATAAAAACACCCTTAGTTTATTTTGGGGTATAATTTCTGTAAAAATATAAATACCAGCCAATTAGTTGTTTTATTCATTTTTTTTAGAAAATTCATAAAACTAAGAACAAACTTTGGGGGTGTAATTTCATTCTTGACACAAATCCTATGATTTTGAGGGATTTACCAAACCTCTGTTAAAGCTCTTGTAATCAATACAATCCTCTCGAGGAGACGGATCTTTTGGTACCAAAATCACAAACTGAGGTGAGGTTATGATTAAAATCGATTTTTATATTTTTGTTCTTGAAATCCTTTTTGAGTTGTGATGATTTTCGGTTGATTTTGATGTTACCCATAGCTTTAGAATGATATTTAGGATCGATTCATGTAGTTGGTTATGTTGTTTTAGTCTCGGATTGCTATACCCGAGTTTTGGGTTCACCGGATTTTTCATTTGATTTTCCGGTTTATGTGTGTTGTTTTTGATTGTTTTGAAGGTTGTAGAAGATTATAGGTATCCTGAAATTTATTTTGGTATGTAAAACTCGATTTTTGGTTGAGAAATTGATGAGTTCGAGTTTTCGCCGAAATTACTCGTCGGCTTTAATGGAGCTTGATCGGAGAACGTTGTTTGTGTTGCTGGGTTGTGTTGGTTAGTATGGAGTTGTTGCCAGGATATTGTTGAGCGAATTGAACTGGAAAACCGGGTTTAATCCCATTGTTTTGGACCCCGAACGGTCTCGTCGGAATCGACAAGAACCGCCGGATTCTGGGCTAAACCCAGTTTCCGGCTGGCATTCTTGGCGACCCGGCTGGGATCCGTTAACCCGGTCGAATGACCCGGTTTCGATCTTTAATTCACCAAAATCATGTTCCTAAACTTGTTTCTGCCTAATTCTTTTATTTTTAAATCAAAATTTAATTCTATTTTCTAAAAACTATTTCTTTTAATTTTAAATATCATTTATTTTAATTTCAAAAATCATTTACCTATTATATTTAATGTTTAAAATTATTTTCTTAATTATTTTAAATTCCTAAAATTATTTTCTTTTATTATTTTCAAAATTTTAATTTGATTTAATTGTTTATAATTTATTTTATTTAATTATTTATGTATCTAATTAATTGATTAAAATCATTTGATCAATTAATTTTATTTATAAATAGTTAAATAAATGTAATTTATTTATAATTAATTCAAATAATTCCAAAAAATAGATTTAGACTTTTAAAAATTATACTTTGGTATTTAAAAGTCAATCAATATTATTATTAATTGATTTAATTCTATTTAATTCTTATTTTATTCATAATAATTAAACCGTTCGTCCGTTAAATACGAAACAAACGCGTATAGACTCAGAAAATTATTACGCTTTCAATAAAAATACTTTTAAGTCCTAATTTATTTTGTATTGCAATGACATTTGATTTGTTAGTCCCTTTCTAGTCGGTTATCTGATCGGTAAACCTTATTATTGACTTGATTTTAATTCTGAATGCACTGAGACATATCTTTTAACGATCTGACTTATGTGTTACATGAATATGTGATTACGTGTTATACGAATGCCATGGTTATGTGTTACGTGATATGCATGCTATCTGTTACAGTTTTAAAATGCCATGTTTAGTTATAAACGATCGGGTAGATGTCAAGACGTATAGTTACGTCGATTGAGTTGGGTTTTGTCAATTAAGATAGTCCTTTTGTTTATAAAATCGAGTAGCAAGCAGTGCGGTCAAGTGTTAGACGGAGATAGTAACCAGCAGCTATAAACAGAGTTATAGTAAGAGGTTATCGAGCATACCAGCAAGTACCCCTAACTTCACTTATCATTCAAGTGACGTTTATTTTGAATCATATTATGTAAATTTTTATATCTTCACTTATCATTCAACTGATATTGACTCTGAACTTTATTCTTTCAATTTCCATACTATTCTAAGTTTAGAATAGTTAAATGTTTTATATTTCGCTATAAATTACTATGTGTAGTGGAACGTTGAATTGAGATTAGCGAATAACTAATTGTTCTAGTTATTTCGCCATCGATTGTTGAGATAGCTCTGGACCATGAGAAATGGGGAGTTATACGGTTAAGGATGTCCTTTGATTTGGCTCCTTTGATCAAAATGTTTTATGGATTGGATGAATGTGTAAGTGACCGGGACGGACGGTCCAGCGGAGGGCTATTTCTATGTGTTATATGAAATATTATGCAACAATTTATGCCACAGGCAAATATATTGCCTTTTTATTTGAGTACTCGTGTTTTGGGGACATGTTTCTATGAATCATGACCTGGTGCTATCACACGGGCTGATCAGCATGTGATAGTACGTCCGTCGGAGTTAGATTCCAATCTAAAAAAAATTATCGTTTATTGTTGATAGCTTGTGAAACTTTTATTAATGATCAAATATTACTGATTTTATCCTGTCATTCAGTTATTATCAAAATGTGGTTTATAATTTCAATCACATTTTATACTGCTTGCTCAGCATTTTTTTCGCTCATACTTGTTTATCAATCTAATCTTTCAGCTAAGCCAGAGCAGGCTTGAGTTCCAGGTTTGATCAGAAGTCGAGTGCTTGTAGATAGTCGGGTGTGTTTTCCAGGTAGACTATTTTGGGACGCTTGAATAAGTCTATAGGTTTTTTATAAAATTTGAATAATCTGTAAAACTAATTAGACTTATGGTTTGTAATAACAGTTGGTTGGTATTAATGCCTGTTCCATACTATAACATGTGATCGATCCAGTGCATGCAAGGGGTCATATTTATTATATTATTCCGCTGTGATTATTTTATTATAGTTTAGTGGCTAGTGACCCCAAAATCTAGACCCCGGGTTTGGAGGTCATCACAGGTTGGTATCAGAGCTACAGGTTATGGTCACTGAAACTGGCTTAGGATTATCATAGATGAGTCATAGGAAGATCACATAAGATAGGCGCGTGTAGTTTAGCTTTTATAGGGTTAAATTTAGTTTATTGGGCTGGGTTATAGTTAAGTTGTTGAGGTTTCCTATTTTACGTTTAGCCTTAGGCCCTTGTGTTATTGCTTTGTTATTTTGTTGGTTTTAAGGATGGTAAGAAATGTCGAAAAAGAGGTTGGAAGGTTGTGTTGCAACCCTATCCACCGTTTGTTGGTTTATTTGGGATTTTGAGCAAGGGTTTAAAAGGTTTGGATAATTTTTCGTCAATTTTCTTTGTGTTACTATTCTCGAGATAATAAGCAGGATTACGTGATAATCATGTCGCTTGTGTTAATATGGTATCAAGTTTATGATATTTTGAGAATAGATAATGTTTGAGAATTTTGATATGCTAAGGAATTGCTACATATTTGACACAATGCTTGACAGATTATTATATATGTTGTTTGTTTTCATACCAGAATAATGGCACCAAAGAGAAGGAATAATACAGGAAAAGATCATACCGAGAGCCGTACGGATCCAGCGATTATCCAGATGTTGGGACTGATGTAGCAGCAAATGTTACATCTAATACAGCAGCAACAATAGCAACAACAGCAGCAGGAAGCAGCATCACCATCTGCAGTGACTTTTAATCAATTTCAAGATGTGAAGCCACCTGAGTTCAAGGGAAGTGATGATCCTGTGGAAGCCAATGCATGGCTCAAGGAGATGGAAAAGGCTTTTGAATTATTCGGAGCAGGAACTAAAAAAAAACCAAGTTTGCAAGTTACTTTCTGAAGGGTGAGGCGAACTATTGGTGGGAATCCACGCGAGCATTGGAAGGAGGTGAGTTTATAACTTGGGAAAGGTTTACTGAGCTATTTCTGGAGAAGTAATTCCCGAGGTATATGAAGAATCAAATGGAGATCAAGTTCTTGAACCTAACCCAGGGAGATCTTATTGCTGCTGAATATGAAGCTAAGTTTACTGAGTTAGCGAGGTTTGTGCCAGATCAAGTCGATACAGATGAAAAGAAAGCAAGAAGGTTTGAACAGGGATTGAAGTTTTGGATTCAGAACAGAGTGGCCATGTTTGGGTTGACTTCATATGTGGCAGTGGTTCAGAAAGCAATGGTGATCGAAAGTAAAAGTGACATGTCTCATAAAGGAAAGGATGGGAAGAAAAGGAAAATAGAGACCTCAGAAGGAGCTCAGCAGCAGGGTAATTTCCAGAGCCGTTTCAACAAAAGGCCAGAATTTCAGGGTAATAGGAATATGGGATTCAGAAGACCACAATCAGGAAATGGAGGACAAGGCAACCATTTTCAGAATTCAAATCAGCAGAGGCCCAATCGTCCACCAGTACCAGATTGCTAGTTTTGTGGTAGAAAGCACTTTGGGAATTGTAATGCCACTGTGACGTGTTTCAAGTGCGGCAGGAAGGGACACTTTGCTAATGTGTGTCAGAATCTGACTCAAGGTCAGAATTTGGGAACTGGTTGCTATAAGTGTGGAAAGCCAGGGTATATTGCCAGGAATTGCCCAGCACAAGGTACAACGAGTAACACACCAAGGCTCACAGGTGCTCCATCTCAGAATATGCCAAGGATTGAAAGACCACCAGCAAAGGACCAGCCAAAGACCGGGACATTTAACATGACTATGAAGGATGTTGTTCAGAGTTCAGACATGGTTGCAGGTACACTTCCAGTCAACTCCATAGATGCTAAAGTTCTATTTGATTCTGGAGCTACAAAGTCATTTATTTCCCAAGATTTTGTCGATAAACTGCATTGCAAAGTTAAGTTGTTAGAAGAAGCATTAATGATAGAGTTAGCTAATAAGAATCAAGTTTTTGTCGACCGAGTGTGCCCGAGGTGTGATATTGAGATAGGAGGACATCATTTCTATGCTAACGTAATACCTTTTAAGTTGGAAGAATTTGATGTTATCTTAGGAATGGATTGCTTGTCAGAGAATAACGCTCAGATTGATTGTAAGAATAGGAAAGTGAGACTTCAGATGTTGGATAATAAAAAGAAGGTGATATTTCAAGGAAATAAGCAAGTGAAGAAGTTCTTAATGATAGCTCAAGCAAAGAAGTTATTGCGTCAAAATTGCGAGGCGTATTTGGCCCATGTGATAGACACTAGCAAAGAAGCTCCAGCACTAGAAGCAACTCCAGTCGTAAATGAGTTTCCAGATGTTTTTCCAGACGATCTTCCAGGATTACCTCCCGACAGAGAAATTGAGTTTGCAATTGATCTCGCACCCGGAACAAAACCAGTTTCTAAAGCTCCGTACCGGATGACACCAGTGGAGATGAAAGAATTGGAAACTCAGCTGCAAGATCTTTTGGAGAAAGGAGTTATAAGACTTAGTGTATCCCCGTGGGGCACACCAGTACTGTTTGTCAAAAAGAAAGACGGGAGTATGCGACTGTGTATTGACTATCGAGAACTGAATAAGATGACCATTAAGAACAAGTATTCGTTGACAAGGATCGATGATTTATTTGATCAATTGAGAGGTGTTGTATGGTTTTCTAAGATTGATTTAAGATCCGGATATCATCAACTGAAGATCAAGCCAGAAGACATTCTGAAGACCGTATTTAGAACCAGATATGGGCATTATGAGTTTCTAGTGATGGCATTTGGATTAACCAACGCACCAGCAGCTTTCATGGATCTGATGAATCGAGTATTCAAGAAGTACTTGGATACATTCGTGATTGTGTTTGTAATAACCCCAATTTTTGGAAATTTTTGAAACCCTTATGAATAGTGTTTTTGCTGAATGAGAAAACTGTTCATGCCACGCTATGTAGGGGTTCTGTTATTGATCTTATGGGATATTATTAGTACTCTATGTGGTATATAAGTGTATGTAAAGATCGTCAGAATCCAATTCTGAACACTTGGATTTTTCCCGGAAATCCACTAGATACGGAAAGAATTGAGAAAAAGGTAACAGGATAAAAGGATTTAAATTAAAGGATTATAGGAGAGGATCATAAAAGGAATATAATATATTGAGAAAGGTTGAGGGAACCTAAGTAATAAGATACCGGGTATGATCCCTCAAATGATAAACGAAAACGAAAGTTAAGCGAACCGTATAACAGATCAGCGGTCATTAGGCAAACGATTAGGAAGTTAATCAAAGGGATTAGTGGGAATGATGTCATCCAACCAATAGAAAGAGGACAAGGAAGTGAGGATGACATCATGAGTATAACCCGTATAATATTAGGAACGGAAGGTAGTAGCGATTACGAACTGGAAAAGAATGGGTATTGAGAAGCAAAAGTTCTAATGATTGGAAGCTATGATGAGAGTCTGTGTAATAGACTTGAAAGAATTTGGAATGATCACTTAATTCGGATTGAGTTATCTTACGACAATAGATCATATGTCATTATCGAGATGTCGCCTTATGAGATCCTTGAGGGAAGACAATGTCGATCTCCCTTATGTTAGGATGAAGTTGTAGAGCGCAAGATGCTCGGACCCGCAGTAGTCCAAAGGACCAGGGATATAATAGATCTAATCAGAGGACGGCTGGTAGTAACCCAAGATGGACATAAGAGGTATGCTGATTTGACTCAAAAAAGGACAAAGAGTATGAAATAGGGGGCCTAGTAATGTTATAGGTATCCCCTTGGAAACCCTTGAAAAGGATTGATGAGGTTCGGAAAGAAAGGAAAGCTAAGTCTACAATTTGTTGGACCTTTGGATATATTTAGACGTTTGGGAAGTTAGCATATGAGCTAGCCCTACCCCCGAACCTGTAGCAAGTTCATAACGTGTTCCACGTATTAATGTTAAGGAAGTGTAATTCAGATGCCAGACAAATAGGGGCATATGAGCGCATAGACATGCAACCAGACGTAACCTATATGGAGCAACCAGGAAGGGTTATAGAGTGAAAAGGAACGAGTGCTTAGGAGAAGGGTTATCAAACTAGTAAGAGTTTGATGGTAGAACCACAATGTGGGAAAATTGACTTGAAAGTTAGAAAGTGCAATACTAAGAAAGTATCCCTATTTATTTCTATCTGATTCCGGGACGGAATCCTTTTAAGGAGGGGAGACTGTAATAACCCCAATTTTTGGAAATTTTTGAAACCCTTATGAATAGTGTTTTTGCTGAATGAGAAAACTGTTCATGCCACGCTATGTAGGGGTTCTGTTATTGATCTTATGGGATATTATTATTACTCTATGTGGTATATAAGTGTATGTAAAGATCGTCAGAATCCAATTCTGAACACTTGGATTTTTCCCGGAAATCCACTAGATACGGAAAGAATTGAGAAAAAGGTAACAGGATAAAAGGATTTAAATTAAAGGATTATAGGAGAGGATCATAAAAGGAATATAATATATTGAGAAAGGTTGAGGGAACCTAAGTAATAAGATACCGGGTATGATCCCTCAAACGATAAACGAAAACGAAAGTTAAGCGAACCGTATAACAGATCAGCGGTCATTAGGCAAACGATTAGGAAGTTAATCAAAGGGATTAGTGGGAATGATGTCATCCAACCAATAGAAAGAGGACAAGGAAGTGAGGATAACATCATGAGGATGACATAAGCATGACATGGGAAGGAAGGAGGTGTGGTGGCTTTGTAACCACACAAATCCAAGGGCAAGAAGGTAATTGACTAAAGCAAGCACAAAAACCAATCAACCAAGCCAAGTAAAATCATTTTCATCAAAAATCAAAAGCAACCAAGGCTTTGTTCTTCATTGCTCACGGCTTTTCACTATTCAAAAGGCAAGAGAAATTCAAAATCCAAGATCCAAGCTTCCTAAATTGGTAAGATAATTCCCTAATCATCTTCATGCTTAGTTAGGACTATATCATGAGTTTAAGCCATTAATTCCTTCTCAATCTTCTTCATTTAATCAAAGAAGAAGACTATGAATAGTGTTTTCAAGTTTTTTTTTAACTTGAAGTTTTCTTGTTTTCTTGAAGATCCAAGCATTCTTAAGACTTCTCAAAGCTTCTTAAGGCTTCCTAGCTCCTCCCACCTCTCCAAGGAAGGTATAAACTACAAACCCTAGCTTTAGTTTTGAGTAATTAGGATTGAATGTGTTTGATATAGCATATGTGAAGCATGATGCTTGATTGGTTGAAGTTTGGTTGAGTTTGTAGAGATTAGTTGGTTTTGTTGCATTGTTGGAGTTGTAAATCTTGGTAATTAGTTAAAGAACCTAAGTAAAGCTTTTAGTTCATGTGAGGAATAAGTATAAATGGTTAATGTGGATTTGTTGGGGCTGTTATGATGTGGTTTGGAGGGATATTGGTTGTATGATTGATTTGGGGTTGATTTGTGGTTGGTATTGAATGGTTTAAAATTTGGGAAATCGCGTAAACATAGTCGTCGTAACGTCCGATTTTCTTTGGACTGTTTTTGTGCATAGCATTAGGACCCGAGAACCCCCTGCTAGATTATGACCACTGCCATGTTTAGATAGCTCATGTTACGAGCTTCGTTTTGATATGTAGTTCGTTCGATTCCGATGAACGGTTTAGGAGAAACGGCCGTTTTAAGTAACGACGTTTCGCGAACGAACCCTTACCCCTCGCCTTACTTTGAAACATAGGTTAAAGACCAAAAAGGGTTAATTAATGTATGAAACATTTATGATAAGTGTGTTAGGCAGTTGGTAAGACACTCGCGAAGGAATCGCTTTAAAACTCGTAAAGGTTAAATTATTAAAAATGGTGGAGCCGAGGGTACCCGAGTGACTTAAGCAAATCAGTAAGCGCAAAACGAGCGTTAGAGTCTGAGTTGGTTAGAGTATAGATTTACAAGTGACTTTGGTTTAATTCCAACTTACTTGTTGTTTATAGGTTACCAGACTCGTCCCGAGCCATTCGTAACCCCCAGTCGCTCAGGCAAGTTTTCTACCCGTTATACTGTTGTTGTGATGTATATATGTATATGCATTATCTTGCGATAGATGCATGATGTTTATATTAGCAAATGTTGCAATATATTGAAGCATGCTGCTATGGTATATATATGCATGCCTGTTTCATATTCTTTCCATATATAATTGTTGATTCAGTTGATAATACCTATGCTAGAGGATAGCGGTAACTTGCATATACCCTTAGTATAGGGACCCAAAAGGTGGAAATATTTTCTAAACCGGGAGTCGAGGATCCCGAGTAGATTTTGTATATATGTATATATATACATATATATTTATATAAATATATGGTTATAGTTTTTAAAACTATTAATCGAATAAGATTTATTCGATAACTTTATTTTATTTAATGAATATTATTACGAATATTCATTCGAGGACTTATGACTCCTTTTATTTTATTATTTGAATATTATTTGAATATTCATTCGAGGGCTTATGACTCTTTTATATTATTTATTGAATAATATTTGAATATTCATTCGAGGGCTTATGACTCTTTTATATTATTTATTGAATAATATTTGAATATTCATTCGAGGGCTTATGACTCTTTTATATTATTTATTGAATAATATTTGAATATTCATTCGAGGGCTTATGACTCTTTTATATTATTTATTGAATAATATTTGAATATTCATTCGAGGGCTTATGACTCAGTTTATATTATTTATTGAATAATATTTGAATATTCATTCGAGGGCTTATGACTCAGTTTATATTATTTAATGAATATTATTTGAATATTCATTTGAGGATCTATGACTCCGATTATTTGCTGAGATATATTCTTTATTTTATTAAAGAATAATGTTTCGATAATCAAACTTATTTTCGATTATTCAAATAAAGATAGTACTTTCATATAAGTATATCTTTGGTTATTTAATACTCATTTCAAGTATAAGTCTTACAACTTCTACTTCAATTATTTGTATAAAGATTATTCTTTTTGGGAATATTATTTAAATAATAATATTCAGACATTTTCTAAATATTCTGGGGACTGATTTACTTCATTAAATCAGCTTCACTCCAAACATTCTTAAAAATGTTTTGCGAGTCTTCAAAATGATTTTTAAAAGTTAGAGCGGATCCCAAAACTCATTTTTTTAAGATCCTCCTTTCGAAGGGGATTTAAATACTCGCTCAAAACCTGAGGGATCCGGCTCTGTGGTGTGTTTTATATTCGCAACGAGGTTGTTGTTTTGATAAATGAATTGATTACTTACCCAACACTCGGGAAGTAAAATTCTTGGAACAAGTTAATCCATTAACAGGCATCGCCTGGGAAATATCGGTGAGTTTTCCTTTCCAACTAGATACGACTTCTTGGTGGAGCCGTATCAACAAGTTTCTACTTGGGGAAAGGGGGAACGAGCTTTACGTTTCAGAGTCATGGATTTCATCTGAACTAGGAGTGGCGTAAGTGGTCGAGTGGCGCCGGCCCAGCCTTATTATATTAGCCCAAATGGCCTGGAAGTTCCGCTAAGGCGGTCCATTCCTTAGGAGTTCAGTGTTCGGTTGACAAGTAAATCCGACAGGTTCTCCTCTACATGTAGAAAATGGTGGGGTTGTACTACTACGACTGATCATCGTAAGTGGTCTTCCTGGCGCGGCAAACTCCCGTAATGAGTTCATCATCCATTTGGATAATTCTGCAACACTACCCGTAGCATTTCGATTGAAAGGCTACTAATGGGTGGTTGCCGAAGCATTGACAGGGTCAAACATTTTTACTGGTGTATCCATTGAATGAAGTATCTCGTAACTTCATCTCTTTTCAAAATATTTCAAAGATCAAATATTTTCAAGTTTTATTTGTGGTCTCATCTATGGGATGACCTCGTGAATCTTATTATACTTCGAACAGTAGTAGTTCAAGTAGATTTCTAAAAATGGTATAAGTATAGTGAAGTAATTGGTAACTTCATCTTCTTTTAAAACTTATATCCAGTAAGTAATTACCTTACTCACGATAAAGATTCTAGTAAGTATCCATTTAGATACTTATATTATTGTTATCACTATGTATTATCTTGCGAGCTGTAAGGCTCACTCTTGCTTTATTTCTTCATCACACAACAACAGTTAGGAAAGATGGCCAGACTCCTGCAGACCCAGCGCAAGCGCGTGGGAAGCATCCCGCGTCTTCCCGATGATGTTGTGGCTGCTATAGCTGCAGAGGTAGATCTATTGGTAGATCAGGCATTCTATTTTTGAGAATCAAATTATGTATAATCATAACTTGTGGCAGATAATGGCAATTAACTGTAAATTTATCAAGTAATCATTTTGGGTTGTAATAACTTTTAAATTGTGGATTCAAAGACTTGTACTTATTTAAATTTCATCTCTGAGACTATAACGGGTTGTGGTGTGTGTTAGTGTGGGGTCACAGCATAAGGTTATTATTATTAATTAAGTGAAGTGATATTGTGGAAAGAAAGACCGTGACGACCCGGATCCCCGACCCCGGATCTGGGGGTGTTACAGAAATGGTATCAGAGCTAAGCGTTATAAACCTCAGAGATGATGTGACGTTAAGATAATAAGTTCACTAAGATAATAAGAACTCTTGCCAAGTTCATAGTCGGGCTACCTAACGTAGTACTGACAGTTAAAACCCTTATGGGAACCCTTATAAATATCGTGATAGGAGCGTAGTTCGTTATCGTATATGGTAGCGGGACTCCGAACCCTGAGGTTGAGGAGCAACAGCGCGATGATGTTTTACTACTAATTGGAGATCGGATTGTGGATCCGATAGAGCGTCCTAACGCAGGACCGGATGATGTTGATATTGAGGATGTTGTCCTAGAAGGGATAGTTGCTGAGGAGGATCCCATGGAGGATCCTGACAAGAATGGATAAAGGACCACTGATGAATTGATGACCATGGTTAGGTCGACTACCAGAGGTAGGATTGGCCGGTCACTACCAGAGGTTCGTTCAAGTTTGTAAAGATAGTAGCCCCCTTTAACGCGGCTTACTCGTAAGACTGAGAAGTTCGAATGGACAGAGAAATGCGAGAACAGCTTTCAAGAACTGAAGCAGAGGTTGGTGATGGCCCCTATGCTGGCGTTGCCGGATGGAAAAAGGAGATTTTGTGATTTGTAAGTGACGCTTCACATAAGGAATTAGGGTGCTTCTTAGCACAGCAAGATAATCGCGTCTGCGTCAAGACAATTAAGGTAATATGAAATTCGATATCCCCGCCCATGAGCTTAGGCTCGTGGCAATAGTTTTACCCTAAAGATTGGAGGCACTACTTGTATGGAGAGAAGTGCGAGAATTACCTAAGCCATAAGTGCTCTAGTACATTCTTATGTAGAAAGAGCTCAACATACGCCAGAGGAGGCGGTTAGAGCTAATCAAGAATTATGATTGGGAGATTCTTTATCATTCGGGGAAAGCCAATGTGGTGGCTGATGCCATTAGTAAAAAGGAGAGACTCAAGATGATAATGTCTTTGGGAGAGTTGATAAGAGATTTTGAGAAAATGGAAATAATAGTGAAGGTAACCGGAGCCGGTACCGAAAAGCTGTTTGAGATTGCAATAGAGACCGAATTATTGGAAAATAGCATATTGTGCCAGAAAAAGGTGATGAATGAAGGCAGAGAGCCAACAAATAGATAAGAGGTTAATACCGAGAAAGATGAGAAGGGAATAATGAGGTATTCCTACAGAATTTGGGTTCCAAATGTTCAAGAGCTTAAAGATGAGATCTTAGATAAAAGCTAGTTTGAGGAATAAGATTTAGAGCAAACCCTGAACGTGATAGTCAGGGAGGTCGCCATCAAGATAGAAGGAACCCATGACATAATGGAGTGGAAAATGAGGATTTTAAATTAAAAGATGACCCCAATTATGGGGAGTAGGATGAAACATTTCATACTAAGGAAACAAAAAGTCGAGTAAGGAAAGGAGACCCGAGATGGTACCCCTATACGGCAATTCATGGACCTGTCTAAAGAGAACTTAGACTATTATCCCCAACCACCACCCTGAGGAGACAGTACGGTGAGAAATTCTTTCAGGACCTTTAAGTCGCTAAGCTCTCAGAGTTCCAAGGAACAGGTTGACCTAGCCGAGGCAAGAGCCTGGCTAAAGGAAATAGAGGAATCATTTGAGATTCTAAATGATTGATGAACCACAAAGGACTGTTTTTGTCACTTACCCTCCTAAGAGAGAGACCACCTGCTGGTGAAAGGCCAAGGAAGGCACAGAGCAAGAGATTATAATGAACTGATTTAAGTCCAGTCAATTGTTTTCGGGAAAGTAATTCCCAAAGATAAGGAGATAGTGTAAAAGCTTTAGAGTCAGAACAAAGGCAGACGAGTATGATAAATTATGAATCTAAGTTATAAAAGTTGTCAAGATTCGTTCTGAGGACACGAATCCAGAATGACGGGATGTTTGAAATCAATGCTTATGTTGTGTTAGTTCATGAAATAATGATAAGGAAGTTGGGTATGAGGAAACCCTAAAGACTCGTAGTAATAGAAATAGAAAAGTAAGTAATCGTCAGGATGAGGGTGATTCACCATGAGTTAAAATTGATGGTTGAGGGCATAAGAGATACATATATATTATCCCCTGTAAGTTGGGAGGATTCGAAGAAACCTTGAGATAGTTCGAAGGATAAATAATGAGACACGGATAGACTGAGGAGACAAGAAAGTAAGAAATTAAGAAAATTGGATGAAGGAAGTGACCTTCAAGAATGTGAAGTTTAAGACCGGTGGCTTGATACCCAGGAAGGGAGACGCCAGGTATGAAAGATATCCCAACATTGAGATGACTGTTGAGATAAACAACAAAAGTAAATAAGGATTTATTAAGAAGAAGTTCACATTGAACACGACCAATATCTTCCAGATCATCCATGTGATCATTACCAAATCAGGAAAGAAAAGCAGATAACCATTTTTATCTTTTGGAGGCCATGTGGATTGACCTTAACTTGAATAAGGATGCTATTGTGAAATTCTGTATAGACTATCGAGGTGGAAATGATTGAATAAGATACCCTTATCAGGGATATATGACTTTATTTATCCATGGAAGGATGCTTGTACCTTTTTAAAGGTGGAATTAAGGATAGAACATCGGTAACTTAAAATGAATCCTAGGGGAATGCATAAAGGTTGGCATTTCACCCTTAATAGGGACAGTATGAGTTTTGACAGTATGATTGGGAAAGGGTTAAGGTAACAACAACCTTTAAGAATCAGTGGAGAAATTTTTCAGAAGTATATAGACAATGGTTCTAGTATTAGTAAATGGTATTTTGATATGCCCTGTATCTAGGGAATACAGGAGGAACGATTGAAGGATAACCTTAGAGGTTTTACAAGGAGAAAGGTAATATTCAAAATTTTCAAGAATAGAAATGTTGATAAAGGAAATATGACGTAATTATAATGTTGCCAAGTGGGGCACGTGTTAAACCACGAGAAAGTATGGATCGGACCAGTAATGGTCGAAATTATTCAGGGTAATTAGGACTTAAGATAAAAGATGTTCTAATTATGATTGAGAGTCAGTCATGACAGTGATTAACCTCTAAAGACTGAGGCAATAACTTATGGAAAAATGGTGATTTTTTTTTACTCATCAGATTTTAAGGAAAGCATTTTCACATAAGCTGTGATTGAAATAAGGTAGAAAATTATTTGGAGATGGTTAAAGTGACATTGACTGTAAGGAAATTTTACTATCAGGAAAGGCCAAAGAGGTGGCCGACACATTAAAGGTAAGAGGATAATTATAGGCGCTTGTGCCAAAAAAATACAGTGATGATGGTTAAAACTGTGAAGGTTGTATTATGGTTTGGAAGATTGACATTCCTTCTGATGACTGTGCAATACCCAGCCGTAATAGTAGTTGGTAAAGGTTTAATTCGTGTAATCGCCAGGAACGGGCTATCTATCTTAGGAGGTCCTATCTTGAGAATGAGCCTGGACCATGTTTCAAAAGGACTAAACGAACCTTTGAGATCAGGAGTGTTCTTCATGAATCAGAAATGGTGATTATGTTACCTCCTTAGAAGGATTTGATACGACATGTATGGACTCCGTATGGTTAGCTATTAAGATTTCATGGAAAGTGAATGATGACAGTGGGTCAGTGGTGGACCATAGTAAGGCAGCAATGATTCTGCGAGTAACGAGCTGATTACAACCGTGAGAGTTGTATTGGAATGGATGTTGAGATTGAGTACCACTAAACGGGTCGTGGTAATGTATAAGTTATCATTGATAGACTAATTAAGTAGAGTATCTACCAATTGAATATTTATTCCTTCTTATGAAAAGAGAGTCGTATTACTATATGAGGAAGGTTGCGGTGCAAGCATAGAATTCTAGTAACGGTGATATATAGAATGAGATCCCAAATTCGATTTTCGATGTCGAGGGAGTTTCAAAGGTGATTGTGTTTAAGCTCGAGGAAGAGCATGGGTCCATAGAATGATGGACGGAATGGCAAAAATATTTAGGCATGTGAAATACGATGCTATAACACTTGATGTTGATATAAATATATATGTTTTGTTCTCCTATGACAGACCTCTATAGTTCAGAGGTAGGTTCCAAGCCAGATATTTGGTGACAGTATATATTTTTTTTTCTTTTCATATATACAATTCTCTTCAATTTATTCTTTTCTCTTCTTTTCATTTCATATAAGCTGAGAAGAACAACCCTTCCAGAAGGGGAGGTATTGCCGAATGACTATCTATCTGTGTGATAGAAGCCGAGTAGGATACCAGCTATTGTTTAATTGCTTGTCAAGTACTAAAGGCTGGCCACCTTCTGTACTAACTATGCGATATAACAAGTGTTCATGATCATAGTGATCTCTCAACAAATTCCTTTACTTCTATATGATTAATCAAACTTTGGAAAATAGAAACAACTGAAAAAGGAGTAATAAAGTGGTGGTAGTATGCGGAATGGGAACACATTCGTGATACTAAGGTTGACGTGGTTATTAAAAGGTTATAGAACGCTAACAAGCAAAAGTATAACCCGTATAATATTAGGAACGGAAGGTAGTAGCGATTACGAACTGGAAAAGAATGGGTATTGAGAAGCAAAAGTTCTAATGATTGGAAGCTATGATGAGAGTCTGTGTAATAGACTTGAAAGAATTTGGAATGATCACTTAATTCGGATTGAGTTATCTTACGACAATAGATCATATGTCATTATCGAGATGTCGCCTTATGAGATCCTTGAGGGAAGACAATGTCGATCTCCCTTATGTTAGGATGAAGTTGTAGAGCGCAAGATGCTCGGACCCGCAGTAGTCCAAAGGACCAGGGATATAATAGATCTAATCAGAGGACGGCTGGTAGTAACCCAAGATGGACATAAGAGGTATGCTGATTTGACTCAAAAAAGGACAAAGAGTATGAAATAGGGGGCCTAGTAATGTTATAGGTATCCCCTTGGAAACCCTTGAAAAGGATTGATGAGGTTCGGAAAGAAAGGAAAGCTAAGTCTACAATTTGTTGGACCTTTGGATATATTTAGACGTTTGGGAAGTTAGCATATGAGCTAGCCCTACCCCCGAACCTGTAGCAAGTTCATAACGTGTTCCACGTATTAATGTTAAGGAAGTGTAATTCAGATGCCAGACAAATAGGGGCATATGAGCGCATAGACATGCAACCAGACGTAACCTATATGGAGCAACCAGGAAGGGTTATAGAGTGAAAAGGAACGAGTGCTTAGGAGAAGGGTTATCAAACTAGTAAGAGTTTGATGGTAGAACCACAATATGGGAAAATTGACTTGAGAGTTAGAAAGTGCAATACTAAGAAAGTATCCCTATTTATTTCTATCTGATTCCGGGACGGAATCCTTTTAAGGAGGGGAGACTGTAATAACCCCAATTTTTGGAAATTTTTGAAACCCTTATGAATAGTGTTTTTGCTGAATGAGAAAACTGTTCATGCCACGCTATGTAGGGGTTCTGTTATTGATCTTATGGGATATTATTAGTACTCTATGTGGTATATAAGTGTATGTAAAGATCGTCAGAATCCAATTCTGAACACTTGGATTTTTCCCGGAAATCCACTAGATACGGAAAGAATTGAGAAAAAGGTAACAGGATAAAAGGATTTAAATTAAAGGATTATAGGAGAGGATCATAAAAGGAATATAATATATTGAGAAAGGTTGAGGGAACCTAAGTAATAAGATACCGGGTATGATCCCTCAAATGATAAACGAAAACGAAAGTTAAGCGAACCGTATAACAGATCAGCGGTCATTAGGCAAACGATTAGGAAGTTAATCAAAGGGATTAGTGGGAATGATGTCATCCAACCAATAGAAAGAGGACAAGGAAGTGAGGATGACATCATGAGGATGACATAAGCATGACATGGGAAGGAAGGAGGTGTGGTGGCTTTGTAACCACACAAATCCAAGGGCAAGAAGGTAATTGACTAAAGCAAGCACAAAAACCAATCAACCAAGCCAAGTAAAATCATTTTCATCAAAAATCAAAAGCAACCAAGGCTTTGTTCTTCATTGCTCACGGCTTTTCACTATTCAAAAGGCAAGAGAAATTCAAAATCCAAGATCCAAGCTTCCTAAATTGGTAAGATAATTCCCTAATCATCTTCATGCTTAGTTAGGACTATATCATGAGTTTAAGCCATTAATTCCTTCTCAATCTTCTTCATTTAATCAAAGAAGAAGACTATGAATAGTGTTTTCAAGTTTTTTTTTTAACTTGAAGTTTTCTTGTTTTCTTGAAGATCCAAGCATTCTTAAGACTTCTCAAAGCTTCTTAAGGCTTCCTAGCTCCTCCCACCTCTCCAAGGAAGGTATAAACTACAAACCCTAGCTTTAGTTTTGAGTAATTAGGATTGAATGTGTTTGATATAGCATATGTGAAGCATGATGCTTGATTGGTTGAAGTTTGGTTGAGTTTGTAGAGATTAGTTGGTTTTGTTGCATTGTTGGAGTTGTAAATCTTGGTAATTAGTTAAAGAACCTAAGTAAAGCTTTTAGTTCATGTGAGGAATAAGTATAAATGGTTAATGTGGATTTGTTGGGGCTGTTATGATGTGGTTTGGAGGGATATTGGTTGTATGATTGATTTGGGGTTGATTTGTGGTTGGTATTGAATGGTTTAAAATTTGGGAAATCGCGTAAACATAGCCGTCGTAACGTCCGATTTTCTTTGGACTGTTTTTGTGCATAGCATTAGGACCCGAGAACCCCCTGCTAGATTATGACCACTGCCATGTTTAGATAGCTCATGTTACGAGCTTCGTTTTGATATGTAGTTCGTTCGATTCCGATGAACGGTTTAGGAGAAACGGCCGTTTTAAGTAACGACGTTTCGCGAACGAACCCTTACCCCTCGCCTTACTTTGAAACATAGGTTAAAGACCAAAAAGGGTTAATTAATGTATGAAACATTTATGGTAAGTGTGTTAGGCAGTTGGTAAGACACTCGCGAAGGAATCGCTTTAAAACTCGTAAAGGTTAAATTATTAAAAATGGTGGAGCCGAGGGTACCCGAGTGACTTAAGCAAATCAGTAAGCGCAAAACGAGCGTTAGAGTCTGAGTTGGTTAGAGTATAGATTTACAAGTGACTTTGGTTTAATTCCAACTTACTTGTTGTTTATAGGTTACCAGACTCGTCCCGAGCCATTCGTAACCCCCAGTCGCTCAGGCAAGTTTTCTACCCGTTATACTGTTGTTGTGATGTATATATGTATATGCATTATCTTGCGATAGATGCATGATGTTTATATTAGCAAATGTTGCAATATATTGAAGCATGCTGCTATGGTATATATATGCATGCCTGTTTCATATTCTTTCCATATATAATTGTTGATTCAGTTGATAATACCTATGCTAGAGGATAGCGGTAACTTGCATATACCCTTAGTATAGGGACCCAAAAGGTGGAAATATTTTCTAAACCGGGAGTCGAGGATCCCGAGTAGATTTTGTATATATGTATATATATACATATATATTTATATAAATATATGGTTATAGTTTTTAAAACTATTAATCGAATAAGGTTTATTCGATAACTTTATTTTATTTAATGAATATTATTACGAATATTCATTCCAGGACTTATGACTCCTTTTATTTTATTATTTGAATATTATTTGAATATTCATTCGAGGGCTTATGACTCTTTTATATTATTTATTGAATAATATTTGAATATTCATTCGAGGGCTTATGACTCTTTTATATTATTTATTGAATAATATTTGAATATTCATTCGAGGGCTTATGACTCTTTTATATTATTTATTGAATAATATTTGAATATTCATTCGAGGTCTTATGACTCTTTTATATTATTTATTGAATTATATTTGAATATTCATTCGAGGGCTTATGACTCAGTTTATATTATTTATTGAATAATATTTGAATATTCATTCGAGGGCTTATGACTCAGTTTATATTATTTAATGAATATTATTTGAATATTCATTTGAGGATCTATGACTCCGATTATTTGCTGAGATATATTCTTTATTTTATTAAAGAATAATGTTTCGATAATCAAACTTATTTTCGATTATTCAAATAAAGATAGTACTTTCATATAAGTATATCTTTGGTTATTTAATACTCATTTCAAGTATAAGTCTTACAACTTCTACTTCAATTATTTGTATAAAGATTATTCTTTTTGGGAATATTATTTAAATAATAATATTCAGACATTTTCTAAATATTCTGGGGACTGATTTACTTCATTAAATCAGCTTCACTCCAAACATTCTTAAAAATGTTTTGCGAGTCTTCAAAATGATTTTTAAAAGTTAGAGCGGATCCCAAAACTCATTTTTTTAAGATCCTCCTTTCGAAGGTGATTTAAATACTCGCTCAAAACCTGAGGGATCCGGCTCTGTGGTGTGTTTTATATTCGCAACGAGGTTGCTGTTTTGATAAATGAATTGATTACTTACCCAACACTCGGGAAGTAAAATTCTTGGAACAAGTTAATCCATTAACAGGCATCGCCTGGGAAATATCGGTGAGTTTTCCTTTCCAACTAGATACGACTTCTTGGTGGAGCCGTATCAACAAGTTTCTACTTGGGGAAAGGGGGAACGAGCTTTACGTTTCAGAGTCATGGATTTCATCTGAACTAGGAGTGGCGTAAGTGGTCGAGTGGCGCCGGCCCAGCCTTATTATATTAGCCCAAATGGCCTGGAAGTTCCGCTAAGGCGGTCCATTCCTTAGGAGTTCAGTGTTCGGTTGACAAGTAAATCCGACAGGTTCTCCTCTACATGTAGAAAATGGTGGGGTTGTACTACTACGACTGATCATCGTAAGTGGTCTTCCTGGCGCGGCAAACTCCCGTAATGAGTTCATCATCCATTTGGATAATTCTGCAACACTACCCGTAGCATTTCGATTGAAAGGCTACTAATGGGTGGTTGCCGAAGCATTGACAGGGTCAAATATTTTTACTGGTGTATCCATTGAATGAAGTATCTCGTAACTTCATCTCTTTTCAAAATATTTCAAAGATCAAATATTTTCAAGTTTTATTTGTGGTCTCATCTATGGGATGACCTCGTGAATCTTATTATACTTCGAACAGTAGTAGTTCAAGTAGATTTCTAAAAATGGTATAAGTATAGTGAAGTAATTGGTAACTTCATCTTCTTTTAAAACTTATATCCAGTAAGTAATTACCTTACTCACGATAAAGATTCTAGTAAGTATCCATTTAGATACTTATATTATTGTTATCACTATGTATTATCTTGCGAGCTGTAAGGCTCACTCTTGCTTTATTTCTTCATCACACAACAACAGTTAGGAAAGATGGCCAGACTCCAGCAGACCTAGCGCAAGCGCGTGGGAAGCATCCCGCGTCTTCCCGATGATGTTGTGGCTGCTATAGCTGCAGAGGTAGATCTATTGGTAGATCAGGCATTCTATTTTTGAGAATCAAATTATGTATAATCATAACTTGTGGCAGATAATGGCAATTAACTGTAAATTTATCAAGTAATCATTTTGGGTTGTAATAACTTTTAAATTGTGGATTCAAAGACTTGTACTTATTTAAATTTCATCTCTGAGACTATAACGGGTTGTGGTGTGTGTTAGTGTGGGGTCACAGCATAAGGTTATTATTATTAATTAAGTGAAGTGATATTGTGGAAAGAAAGACCGTGACGACCCGGATCCCCGACCCCGGATCTGGGGGTGTTACAGTGTTCATAGACGACATTCTGATCTATTCCAAGACCAAGGAAGAGCATGCAAAGCATTTGAGGATAGTTCTGGAAACACTGCGATAGGAGAAATTGTACGCAAAGTTTTCCAAGTGTGAATTTTGGTTAAAAGAAGTATGATTTCTTAGGCACGTGATTAGCAATAAAGGAGTGGAAGTGGATCCAGCAAAGATTGAAGCCATAATCAACTGGGAAAGGCCAAAGACACCCACGGAGGTAAGAAGTTTCATAGGACTGGCAGGTTACTACAGAAGATTCGTGCAAGATTTTGCGAAGATAGCTACGCCGTTGACGAAACTCACCAGGAAGAACCAGAAGTTTGAGTGGGACGAGAAGTGCGAAGAAAGTTTCTAAGAATTAAAGAATAGATTAGTATCTTCTCCGGTGCTAGTCTTGCCAGATGAACAAGGAAATTTTATGATTTACAGTGACGCGTCGTACAAAGGATTGGGATGTGTTTTAATGCAGCATGACAAAGTGATAGCCTACGCTTCAAGATAACTGAAACCACATAAAGAGAAGTATCCGACGCATGATCTTGAATTGGCAGCTATAGTGTTTGCACTGAAGATATGGAGGCATTATTTGTATGGAGAAAAGTGCGAGATCTACACGGACCACAAGAGTTTGAAGTATATCTTCACTCAGAAGGAATTGAACATGAGGCAGAGAAGATGGCTAGAACTGATCAAGGACTACGACTGTACTATCAACTATCATCCAGGTAAAGCGAATGTGGTGGGAGATGCTCTGAGCCGAAAAGAAAAGTTAAATATGATAACTTCATCTGAAGAGTTAGTCAAGGAATTTAAGAAGCTTGAAATAAATGTCAGTACCTCAGATATATATGCAGATGTGTTGTGTGCAATGTCTTTTCAACCAGAACTATTGGAGAAAATAAGAAGATGTCAGGAAGAAGTCATGAACCATGAACGAGACAGTTTGACAGGAGAAGAGGTAGGGAGTCAAAAGGATGATAAAGGGATATTAAGATTTTCTTCCAGAATATGGATACCCAACGTAGCCGAGCTGAAAGATGAAATTCTTCGAGACGCTCACAACTTCAGATATTCAATTCATCCCGGGAGTACGAAGATGTACAGAGACTTAAGAGAAAACTTTTGGTGGCCAAGCATGAATAAGGAAATTGCAGAATGGGTTAGTAAGTGTTACACTTGCCAGCGAGTCAAAGCGGAACATCAAAGGCCCGGTAGACTGATACAGCCATTGGATATTCCACAATGGAAGTGGGAGCATATAATGATGGATTTCATAGTTGGATTACCGAGGAACAGGGCAAATCATGATGCTATTTGGGTTATTATTGACAGATTAACGAAGTCAGCGCATTTTCTTCCTATCAATGAAAGATTTTCACTGGATAAATTGGTTCAGCTATATTTGTAGGAAATTATGGTTCGATATGGAGTTCCAGTATCCATAGTTTCAGACAGAGATCCTCGATTTAATTCAAGATTTTGGAGAAGTTTTCAAGATTTTCTCGGAACGAAGCTGAACATGAGTCCCGCGTATCATCCGCAGACATACGGTCAAAGTGAAAGGACGATTAAGACTATCGAAGATATGTTAAGGGAATGTGCTATAGATTTTGAGGAAAGTTGGGATAAACATTTGTCATTGGTTGAATTCTCCTATAACAACAGTTATCATGCCAGTATTGGAATGCCGCCTTACAAAGCTTTGTATGGGAGAAGATGCAGATCTCCAATATGTTGGGAAGAAGTCGATGAGAGAAAGATTTTGGGTCCAGAATTGATCCAGCAGACAAAAGAGAAAATAGAACTCATTCGGAAAAGATTAATAGCGGCTCAAGATCGTCAACATAAATATGCTGATCCTGCCAGAAAGGATATGGAATTTGAAGTTGGTGAAGCAGTGTTATTGAAGGTTTCTCCTTGGAAAGGTTTATCCAGATTTGGGAAGAAAGGAAAGCTGAGTCCGCGTTATGTTGGCCCTTTTGAGATTTTGAAGCGTGTGGGAAAGGTTGCTTACGAGTTAGCTTTACCACCTCATATTCAGCATATCCACAACGTGTTCCACGTGTCAATGTTGAAGTGTTATTTTCCTGATTCCAATCATGTGATAGAATATGAGCCAATCGAGATTCAGCCAGATTTATCTTTTGTAGAGCAACCAGTGCAGATATTAGATAGGAAAGAAATAGTAATTAGGAATAAGTCTATGTCGTTAGTACGAGTCTTTGGAGGAATCCCAAGGTTGAAGAGTCGACTTCGGAGTTGGAAAGCGAAATGCGATCCAAGTATCCTCACTTGTTTTCTTAGGCTGATTCTGAGGACAGAATCCTGTTAAGGGGGGAAAGATGTAATATCCGGGAAAATTATGTGAATATTTTATGTTAAATAAATAAATATTATATGTTTATGTAAGTTAAAATGTTTACTATCATGATATTACTTGTTTTAAAATGCTATTTGTGTTTCCATACGAACCAGAAATTTTTTCGATTGATTAATAGGTGTTTAAACTGCAATTATCTAAATCGATATGTAATCGGGACGCGTGTTTATTAGCGTATTTATTAAGGTACTCGTTTTATTTCATTTTATGTGTGTTAGAATGTATTATAGGTATTTTCGGGATTTTCTGGTAATTTAGGAATCGTTTCTGTGCTTCAAAAATAACGGACCGGGACCCCACCGGGACATTAAAGTCCACAAAATTCGTATTTTTATTTTTATAAAATTATTCGTATCTCAAATATCCAATATCTTTGTATTTTTGATTTATTCGCAATTTTTGGGGAATTTTGACATTAATTTTATATTTTATCGCTTTTAAAATTATTCCCCGTAATTATTATTTTGGGGCTTAATTATTGTAATTTAGGGATAAAAACACCCTTAATTTATTTTGGGGTATAATTTCTGTAAAAATATAAATACCAACCAATTAGTTGTTTTATTCATTTTTTTTAGAAAATTCATAAAACTAAGAACAAACTTTGGGGGTGTAATTTCATTCTTGACACAAATCCGGTGATTTTGAGAGATTTACTAAACCTCTGTTAACGCTCTTATAATCAATATAATCCTCTCGAGGAGACGGATCTTTTGGTACCAAAATCACAAACTGAGGTGAGCTAATGACTAAAATCGATTTTATATTTTTGTTCTTGAAATCGTTTTTGAGTTGTGATGATTTTCGGTTGATTTTGATGTTACCCATAGCTTTAGAATGATATTTAGGATCGATTCATGTAGTTGGTTGTGTTATTTTAGTCTCGGATTGCTATATCTGAGTTTTGGGTTCACCGGATTTTTCATTTGATTTTCCGGTTTATGTGTATTATTTTTTATTATTTTGAAGGTTGTAGAAGATTATAGATATCCTGAACTTTATTTTGGTATGTAAAACTCGATTTTTGGTTGAGAAATTGATGAGTTCGATTTTTCGCCTGAATTACTCGCCGGCTTTAATGGAGCTTGATCGGAGAACGTTGTGATGTGTTGTTGGGTTGTGTTTGTTAGTACGGAGTTGTTTCCCGGATATTGTTGAGCGAATTGGACTGAAAAACCGGGTTTAATCCCGTTATTTTGGACCCTGAAACGGTCTCGCCAGAATCGACAAGAACCGTCAGATTCTGGGCTAAACCCAGTTTCCGGCCGGCGTTCTTGGCGACCCGGCTGGGATCCTTTAACCCGGTCGAATGAACCGGTGGAACGTTGAATTGAGATTAGCGAATAACTAATTGTTCTAGTTATTTCGCCATCGATTGTTGAGATAGCTCTGGACCATGAGAAATGGGGAGTTATACAGTTAAGGATGTCCTTTGATTTGGCTCCTTTGATCAAAATGTTTTATGGATTGGATGAATGCATAAGTGACCAGGACGGACGGACCAGCGGAGGGCTATTTCTATGTGTTGTATGAAATATTATGACACAATTTATGCCATAGGAAAATATATTGCCTTTTTATTTAAGTACTCATGTTTTGGGGACATGTTTCTATGAATCATGACCTGGTGCTATCACACGGGCTGATCAGCATGTGATAGTACGTCCGTCGGAGTTAGATTCCAATCTAAAAAAAATTATCGTTAATTGCTGATAGCTTGTGAAGCTTTTATTGATGATCAAATATTACTGATTTTATCTTGTCGTTCAGTTATTATCAAAATGTGGATTATCATTTCAAGCATATTTTATACTGCTTGCTCAACATTTCTTTCGCTCATACTTGTTTATCAATCTAATCTTTCAGCTAAGCCAGAGCAGGCTTGAGTTCCAGGTTTGATCAGAAGTCGAGTGCTTGTAGATAGTCGGGTGTGTTTTCCAGGTAGACTATTTTGGGACGCTTGAATAAGTCTAGAGGTTTGTAATAAAATTTAAATAATCTGTAAAACTAATTAGACTTATGGTTTGTAATAACAGTTGGTTGGTATTAGTGCATGTTCCATACTATAACCTGTGATCGATCCAGTGCATGCAAGGGGTCATATTTATTACATTATTCCGCTGTGATTATTTTATTATTGTTTAGTGGCTAGTGACCCCCAAATCTATACCCCGGGTTTGGAGGGCGTCACACCCACCAAGTCTCCTAGACCTATTCTAATTCAAGGTATTCTATACATATATAAAGGGTCTTACTCCATCAATCAAGAACTACATTTTTTGGCTTTATTCTCTAATTCACAGAGATGCGTAGGCATCTCGTAAAGGCAGAGTTAAGCTACGAAACACGAGAGCAGCCATTAAAGGCATTGAGCTCTTGAACCCTAATATTAAATACAATAATTAATATACCCTAGTTTTTTATCCATAACAGTTGTAGACAACACTGAAAACAGACACTTAGTATTTTTAAGTGATTTCACTGAATTTAATTATTTTAATAAATTAATTTTAAAAAGTACATATCTTATTCATTATTAGGGATAAAAAAATATTTTAAAAACACAAGGATATTCCTAATTTGGTATTTAAATTTAAAATTTTATATTGAGATTTAATCTCACAAATTCACCATATTTATTTTATAATATATATATAATGCATGTGTATATATATATTTAAAAGGGAGGGGGAATATGTATTTGGGTATTTACAAATATACCCCTTAGGCATAAAAGCCCAAGGGGCCTTTTCCTTTTTTCCTTCGGTCCCAGCCGTCTCTCTCTCTCTCATTGTCTCTCCCTCTTCTCTCTTTCTCACTGTAACTCTCTCTCTTTTCTTCTTCTTTCCTCGGCTTTGCTTGATTTTTGTTCAATTTTGATGGGGGTTTTGATGTATTGTAATTCCCCAATCGGGTTGAGCTTGATTTCTTTGTGCATGTGTGTATATCGGGCATGTGTGTACTCGGTTTTTGAAACCCTTGCTTCGGGTTTTCGATTTTTGATGACTAAAACTTGATTTCTTGATGATTTTGAGTTACCCACTACTTTATAATCGCTAATCGATGAAAATCTGAGTTGAAAACCCAATTTTTGCGCACCACGAGATTTTTGCCGACACCGGTGATGAACTCTGGTGAACCGGTGGTGGGCGATGATGATATTGAGCCCTATAATCAAAATAAACTTTTCCAGATACTTGCATGTTGATAATTTTCAGTTTTATAAAATTAAGTTTCGTTATTTTACAATTTTGGTTACGGAATTGTGTTATGTGTTGAGATGTTGATATGATTTAAATGTTGAGATTATAATTTTGGTTAAGGGTTTATGACATGAGAATTTTAATATTTGGTTTAGGGATATATTAGTTCTTTTTTGATTCAATTTTGATGATATTATAATAGTTTGAATAGGAGTAATGATTATGTGAAGATAACTGGTTTGCATGCTAGGTTTAGAACAATTATGACTTGCTATTGATGTTAAGATTGAGTTTTTAGATCGAAGATAATTGATGATGTGATTGTTGTTGAATAAAGGGATAGCCGAGTAAACGTAAAGGTCATGCCAAATCTTTGTTAGGAATTATAAAGTAAAAAGGTGTAATATGTTGGTGTTGTATGATAGTGCAATCCTTTAGGTATAAGTTCATGGTTACGTGAAATAAAATGTGGTATGTGCTAAACATATTAAATACGAGTATTAGATAAGTAGTATGATCGAGTCGATATCTAATACCATATGTGTTAAGTGAAATTACGTGTTATGCGTATTATATATCGATGGATTATTATTTCGAAACTATTAAAGTACATAAATACTTACTTACTCTTTATATAATTATTATATTATATTATTTATTTATTTAACGCGATCCAGATTGGGTGATGATAAAGCAAAATGAACTCAACCAGTCAGAAAGAAGATTGTAGGGAAGCTGGTATCCAAACCAAATGATAATATTACAACTGGTACAAGGATAACCAGAAGTTAAACTGGATGACAATGGCATTGTTACGAGGGACAAGGCCAAATTGGATGTTATGTTATTATCTACAAGCAGTATCTAACAAAAAGCACCAGTGACGAGACTTGAGGATATTTTAACATATTTGGCACCTGATACATATTTAAACTTTAATATATATCTGGTGAATGTGAACAAGTGAACTTCTGGTTGGTGAGTCAAGAGAAGAAGTCAATGCTCAGCAGTTCATGGACTTTGCAGTTGCAGATCAATTGGACTATGTATATTTATTCTTCACAAGCTCACTTCAGGTTGGTATGAACTAGTATCTTACTCAAGAAATTTTCAAGGACACGGTATGACATTCTAACTGAATTTGCAGTTAAATATGAACTAGTAGACTTGTCATATAAATAACTCTCATTATCACTAGGCATGAACATGAAATTATATATGTGTAGTGATATCATGATAATATTATATGCTGGTCTACTAACGAAAGCTTGTGCAAGCCATTTGTTAAGTAATTGCAGAGTAGGTATGGAGAAGCGTGTTGAAAAAGTTATAATTCTTTTTGGAATTATTACAAGCAATCCAAAATAATATTTCTTTTATGAGCAAAAGTAAACCAAAAGAATGATGAAACCACTAAAACCTGATTTGTGCAACTCAGGTATAATGACAAGCTATAGAGGTATGACAAACTCACTCTTTTACTCAAATGTAAATAGACAACATGTAATACTCTCAAGATGCCGATGTGCAGGGTTCCAAGTGGATCCTAAATAATCCAATCTTATATCTATTAACAAGATTTTTAGATATCTTAAGGGACTACCAACTTTTGGAGTATTGTACCCTAAAGATATTTTGCTTAACATGTTTGGCTATATAGATAGAGATTACGCATGTTGTAAGAAAGATAGGAGAAGCATCTCTGGAAGCTGTCATTTTAAGTGACATGAGAAGCATCTTAAGAAGCTGTGAACTTCGTGGAAGAAGATTGATTTTTTGTTATAATAAGAAACAACGTCAACTCCAACAACTATGTGGAACACTCTATGACAATGCACCTTCACACCAGGAATCATTTCTTTCGAGAGCATGTCTTTTAGTCAAAGAGTTACTTGTAGAAACATTTACTAAATCATTTGATGAAATTAATTTTTTAATTTTGGTTTGTGAACTTGGGATACTGCTGATTGCATATTAGTCAAAAATCCCAATTACAAGGAATTCTTAGTATAAGTTCACAAGTATTAAATCTTCATTATTTAAAGGACTTGTGAATTTATCAGTAATCAAGTACCTCGTACTTAATGATACTACCTTAATTATCATGATTACAATGTCATATACATTTATGGTAATTAAGTGTTCTAGCATAAGTTTTAATATTACTTTAATTGTTTTAAATTATGTTAGTAGATAATTCCATGTCATATCAGTCTCATAATTTAAATTACATTTAAATAATATGCAACATAGTTATTTGTATCATGTATGGAGAATTATGATACTTTTAGTATTAGTGATATTTGTTATGCCACGTTTTGGCATGATAAATACTTTTTAATAATTTTATAATTTGTTAATTTTTAATTCTATTTAATAATTAATTGCTTAATGCCCAAATTATCCTCTCTCTGAAACGAGAAAAGAATCAATCTCAATAAATCAATAACAGAAAATATCTCTCAACGATATTCTTCAAATCAGGAAGATATCGCAACACTCAGATTAAATCAGATAAAATCGGTAATTATCACATTAACGAAACTTATCCCTAAAGTCTCTTAGGGATAAACCCAAATTTCACAGAACTGCGTAGGCTTGATCCAATATAAATTGTTACGCAGGCATCTTGGCAAAGGAATCCGATATAACGAGACAAATCGAGACACCTCCCAAGTCCAGCCTCTCTTTTTCATAAACCCTAATCTCACAATTATACACAAATCGCTCAATTATTCCAACAACCCTCCGATTTCGTGTTGTTACGAAATTCCTCCAACAACATTTGGCGCTAGAAGGAGGGGTTTATTATTCGAGGAGGACGAATAATATTACAAAACTCCTGGGATTTATGGTTCATCCATACAATGGGGGGTCGACAATCAATTACCGATGGTGAAAAAAAAAGCTCGTGGCAAATATATCTTATATGGATGTATAATAACACATAATTCAGCGGAGTCCAGGCGGTGCAACATGGAGCAGCAAAGGCAGTCTCATGATGAATAACAAGACTCGGCGGCGGCATGCAAACTTGGCGAAAAAAAATATTTAACATGGAGCGACCCGTGGCGTTTAAGAAAACCCAACGACCAGGCGTTTGGAGTCACACACGGACGGACTTGTCAAGGTGATATACACGCGCGGACAAGGAGAAAAAAAAAAAAGAAAGCAACCATGGAGTAAAAAGAATGATGAATGAGCATGTCATGTTGAGATCGCGGGGCCAGCAGGAAAAAGAAAAGGACAAAAAACTTGAGGAACACTAAAATGCACCATAGAAAAATGGCGACACTCGGAAATTCACAGCCTGCTATAAGCCGAAAATAAAGATAAGATTTATTTTTCTCCTGATTTAGTTCTGCAAATTTATTATTACGTGATGAATGCATAGATATTATGTTTTTCTTCTAATTTTTTATAAGAAAAATATTTAGTGATAAAATTCGTGCGAGTCAAATATTTTTATGATTGTAAAATTATTGCACCATCCTAATTTTGGACGACACACATATTTTGGGAAAATATCGTACGAGATATTTATTTGAGAGAATTGTGGATTTTTAGAAGATCGTACGAGCTGCATCTTTTGGAAAAATAAATTATATATGCGAGATGCATAATTTTGAGAAAAATGTTGAAGAAAAAGCATTATTTTGGGAAAAGTAAATATCGCGACAATTTTAAATTGGCATATTTATTATGATTGAATTGTGTTTAAAATATTTTGCATATACTGTCGCGATAATACATATATGTCGAAAAATATTTTCAGACTTGTGAATGAGAATTGCTATGTTGGGTAGCTGAGACAATCACTTGGAATGATATACACTACCGATTGTGAACTTGTATTGTTGACACTTTACGCCTAGATAGGCAGAAAGATTACAAATGGAAAGATTGAAGGTATGAGCTCACCTTATCTCAAGTATGGAAAGAGATTCAAGGTGCGAGCTCACCTTATCTTAAGTACAGAAAGAGATTGAAGGCCGGGAGTTCCACCTTATCTTTTGTTGGAGGCATGTTTGTTAATCTTGTTACATCATATAATACTAGCAGTTCACCTCAATAATACAATTTTACAATCGATTGTTATATCTATCTTGAAGTGTGTACGCCAAAGTCCAACTTAATAATGATATTCACAATGGTTTTTAAAATTTATGCTCGCTCAGCCACAAACAAGGGAAATATGTGTCCTTTTCGGATCTTACATGGTCTCGCACGTGCATTTGCATAATTGTTTTGAGCACGAAGGTGCTCTATGTTATGTACTAAACTCTGATTTTTAGTTGTTTCAGCGATCGAAGAATATTTAGTTCTTCACTGCAGCAAGCTACACTGAAGAACTGGGGGTAGTTGTTATGCCACGTTTTGGCATGACAAATACTTTTTAATAATTTTATAATTTATTAATTATTAATTCTATTTAATAATTAATTGCTTAATGCCCAAGTTATCCTCTCTCTGAAATGAGGAAAGAATCAATCTCAATAAATCAATAACAGAAAATATCTCTCAACGATATTCTTCAAATCAGGAAGATATTGCAACGCTCAGATTAAATCAGATAAAATCGGTAATTATCACATTAACGAAACTTATCCCTAAAGTCTCTTAGGGATAAGCCCAAATTTCACAGAACTGCGTAGGCTTGATCCAATATAAATTGGTACGCAGGCATCTTGGTAAAGGAATCCGATACAACGAGACAAATCGAGACACCTCACAAGTCCAGCCTCTCTTTTTCATAAACCCTAATCTCACAATTATACACAAATCGCTCAATTATTCCAGCAACCCTCCGATTTCGTGTTGTTACGAAATTCCTCCAACAACAATATTATTTAGAATTTTTATTGTAAGTAATCATTGATCATTGTTAAAATCACTATTATTGGAAGTTGAAGTATTTTCTAAGTTATGCGTATAAAATTATCAATATTTTATATGATTAGAAAGTATTTCTAATATTGGTAATTATCTAGAAAATAATTACCATGTGTATAATTCATATATTCTATTGGTAATTATTTATGGATAATTATAAATATTTAAGTTCTAGTATATAACTCATAGATATTTTGTATTTATTTATTTATTATTTATTTTAAGTAGCTTGGATTATGGAAATTGAAAAAATTCAATGATTTTATTTGCTCCATAATTCAAACCAACTTAAAATAAATATGCAGCGTGATTAGATATAACTAAATCAGTTACCAATTGATATCTAGGATATTGATTGTAACTTGTTTGTTATACGTTAATTATGAGATTTTGGTTCTATTAAATTTGGCTATATTGTATCTCAAGAATTCACTGAAATCAAAATCATGATTGTAGCATGATTAGTTGTATGTTAATTTTTGACTTATATCGGTTAACGATATTTAGTTAAGAGTTTAACTATGAACTAATTGTAAAATATTAGTATTTTTGAAGTTACTTAGAACTCCTCTAAGTAAGCAATGTTTTATCTTCAACTCAATGATACTAATATATTAAGTGTGAAATTCTTTTTTAGTATAACTATGATTATTGTGTTTGAAGCTTTATTAGAAGTAACCATATGTTGTATACTTAGAATAATTTTTATACATATTTAAAAATTCCTAAATACTTTGATAAACATGCAATACTCAATGGATCAAAGTATATGGAACTTAGAATGCTTTTCTAAGATCGTAAACAAGACAATATTGGTTAATGTTGCTTTATTTATCGAACCAATATTGTTTGAGATATTATAATTTTTAGGATTTAACAATTGTATAGTATATGAAATTGAATGCTATGTCTATATGATAGATAGTTGGTATTTAATTTATTGATATCTTATTTTAATATTTAAAATATGGCGCAACATAATTATTGGTATCTAAAGTACTTGACAAGTATCAATAAATGATATATTGTTAATATCTTTGCAGATAATTGTGAAATTTTAAGTTCTAGTGAATTTATATATGTTTCTATATATGAAAGATTCACTATAATTTAAAATCAACAACATAGTCATTCTTATTAAGATTATTTATCAATAAACAATGTTGTTGATTATAATTTTATAAAGATAGATTATGGAGCTTTTGACGTGAACGAGAATTGCTTAGACTTTACCCTAAGTAATCAATATTTTTCTAAAAACTCATTCATCTTAAAAGATAAAATCTTTCTTTCTATTCTTAATACTGCTAGGTCATCAGTCTATGTCTTTTCAAATCATTTATCTTTTTATGCATAAAAACACACTTGTGCACTCGAACAGTTTTAAGAGAAAAATCAAACTTCTTTCTATGGTGGTGATTACTTATTTCATGAAAATCTTTGTGAAATCACTATTGTACATCATTTATCTCGAAAGATTAAAATGCATAATTTTCATTCATTATAGATTTGATGTGCATTTTATCTCTACATTGCCATATATTTTGTGATGCAGGTTCAACCTCCAATGGCCTTCTTTCATTGATAGTCATGAGGTTGAAAACCCACAACTTCTATCCCAGACTGTAAAAAAAACATGAAAATAGAACCAATCAATACTCTCTTACCCCTAAAATGAAGTATGAACGATCGTGAGGGAGAAAGTGCCTAAGTGCACCACAGAAGGAAGGTTCTGAGGTCAACCCAGCAGCTCTGTCTCCTACAAAGTTGAGTAGTATTAAAACTGAGCAACTTCTAGCCCCCATACATCTTCTCAAAAAGATGCACTGGCTGAAAAGGCACAAAAATAGTTACTAGATTCATCCTTTCAACAGGGTGCCTCTATTAAAATTTGCCTGTCGACTAGGGTATCGATGTAGTGACACCACCTCAAACACAAACACAAACAATTCTTGATGCAAAACGTGAGGTTACACACATAGAGGACAATTTGATGGAAACAAGAGTTTCAACCATTTTAAGGTCAGATACGATTGTTCAAGGTTCTTTAATGGACCAATTGCCTTTATAGGTGTTAGGAGAGGATACTGATCCAATAGCCATATGCCAGTGGTCAGTGTCTACATCCCCAGGCTTAAATCTTCTAAATATATATGCGGATAGTGGGTCTGACATAGGTGCAGATCGATAACTTGTTGACAATGATTTAGATTTACCTGATGAGTCACAAGAAAATATTTTCACGGACATTAGAAGGAAACTTTGATCTTTATACTAAATTCTTTGGATCATTGTTTACCTTCCCAGAGTTCAAATCTGGAACTCTTAACGGGAAACTAGCAACTTGTAGATTATGACTCAGATTCATTAGATGAGTCTAACAAGGATTGGGATTTGTGAACTCCCGTTGCACCACCTCCTTAAGGATGGTTAAGGTGATTTTCCTTGCAGATACAACTGGATTTTGGAGCTATGAGAGGAGTGATACGCTTGTGAGAATGGGTGTAAACATGAGTGGAGAGAAGAGTGAAATACTTGTGAGGTACACAAAACATAATCATAAACTCACGATGAGGAAGAAAGAGAAACACCAAATCCCATTTCCTTTCCCTAAACATGGTTCGTAATTGTAATATCCCGTAATTTTTGGAATGAGATTAACAATATAATAATAGAAAGAATTATTAAAATTAGATCAGAAATAGAATTTAAAATTGAATTAGACTAATGGGCCTAAAATTTGGATTAGATTCTAATATAGATAACTTGTAGATTATGAAATAAGGTTTTGTAGCATTATAAATACATCATCTTCGTCTTCCACATTTTTATTATTAAAATTCGTAGGGCTCTTTTACAATAAATCAACAATCTTGTAAAATTCGTATAAAATTTATCGTAAGTTGGAATTCAGTTATTCTGGACTTTTCACAAAGGTCTTTTCATTCTCTACAACTTTTGTGGTATGTAGTATGTGGTATGTAGTATGTGGTATGTGTATCGAATAAGAATAAGAATAAGAATAAGACTATGAAAGTGTATCAAAAGTGTTTGTTTTGAATATTGTATCATATAGATTATCGTTATTTGTTATATGTGTATACGTTGTTTGGCCTACTAGTTAGATCGATTACTTTCTTGCTGGGATGCATAGCTCATTACTTCAATTTTCAGGTTCGGTGTAAGATTCGATTTGGATAACATTGGAGTTCCAGGACCTTAGTTTTGGAGTAGATTGACTTTAGACTTCCACTTTTAGTTGCGCATTTTGTGATAGAAACCTTTGTAATAGAATTTTGGATTAATAATTGTATTTTAGTTTAGTTTTGATTTTAGTGTTAATAGTCCGGAAGTTCGAGATGTTACAATAATGTTCGCCTCAAATATTTTTATAATTGGAACCTAACTCTTAGGGACCTATCATTTACCGATTGGAATCGAATAGTTGGGGCCTAATAATTGTGAACTACTTCTTTTCTAATCAAGTTCTATATGAGAACTCCTTCATACAAGAGAATACATTCCTTCTCTTATTCCAAGGGGAAGAAGTGTTACATAGGAAATATTGGAAGATTCCTCAACTAAGGGGGAGAAGTGACAAGTTGCAGGAAAAAGAAAGGTAAAGCATATGTACACCACACCACATCATTGTTTGAAACTACGGATCCTATTGTACGGGAGAGCTGGTAAACATGAAGATGATTACCTAGTGATCAGAAGAAGTGGATTGGTTCATCATTATTCTTCGTAAGGGGAGAAGCTGTTTTCCTAAAGGGGAGTACCATTGGTTTTTATATGCGGATCCTATTGTACGGGAGAGGTGGTAAATTAGGGTGATCTCCTTTAAGCAGTTGATTCTCATAGGGGGAGAAGCAAGAGAGATATGTGCTTCTTAATGGGAAATGTGGTTGTACAAAAGAAGTTGTTGATAATTACTTCAAGACTGAGAAGAGTCATCTGGCAGAGATTTGAAAAAAAATGAAATGAAGATAAGATTACTTGAAGATCAGTTCAATGTTATAGGAACAAGCATCTTTCATTTCAGTTACTCAAGAAATCTGGAAATACAGAATTTGATCCAAAAAACCAGTAGCATTATTTGCAAGTCCTGGTACTTTACTTTTTGTAGTTGTTAGTTGAGTTATCCTCTCTATTAATTTGTTTATTAGGTTTAATAATGAAATAGAGGGAGATTGTTAGTGAGACTGCGTAGCTGTATGAACAGTATTGTAATAACCCAAAATTTTGGACGAATTTGAAATTTTTGGATGAATAGTAATTTTGCTAATTGGGATTTTTTTCAGAAGACCATATGTACAAGTTCCAATGATGAAATTCTGAGATCGTATTAGAGTTCATTAATGAATTTGAGTGTATGTAAAAGTCGTCAGAATTCGAAAATGAGCACTTTAATTTTTCCCGAAAATCCACCAGACACCGGAGGGATTAAGTATAAAGCGTTAAGGTTAAAAGATTTAAATTCAAGGATTATAAAAGAGATATAAGTTGTATTCACAATAATATTAATGTTTTTGAGTATTTTAAACGTTTGTTCAGTCTTTCTAGTGTAAAGTTAATGAATAGTAACTTTATAGTATAAGTAAATATATATCGTGCCGTTGTAAGACCCGGAAGGGAATTCAAAATCTGTATTAGTGATCCATACTATAAATAAGTGTATATAAATCATGTCAGATATCAGAGATTCGCACTTGGATTTTAACCAAAAATTGAACTGTTTTGGTAACCGAAAAAGTGTAGGAATATTTAATTCCTCAAAATGTATTTACCAAGAAATATTCTTAATCTAGGAATTAAATAAACATAAGATGGGTTTGTCAGAATTTGGAAATGAGAAAGTTGGAAACTGCGATGAATAATGCCTGATGAATAGTAAAAATTTTGAGTCTCCGATCGATCCCATATTTCAGCAAATTCTCCGGGATGATAAATAGTGGCTACATATGCAATTAGAAATAGTATCTAAGGCGTATAAATTATAATTTTAGAGGAAGATTAGATTGAAGGAGAAACTATTAGTGAAGTGTTAGGAATATGTGTATTAGTTTGATGATAAGTTAAACAAAACACTTAAGTAGAAATCTAGTGTTTGTAGCCTCAACGGATATGACCATTCTGGCTATCCGTTGATAGAGTAGCTTTACTTAGAAATAAGTTTAGTATTGTAGCACATTTCAGTTTCTGTATTTAAGTTATACTTCTTAGATGATTGTGGGAAATTATAAGTCATGTTGACTACTAGTGGATATGCAAATAGGAGGACTAATTGTAAATATTTCATGCCTTGTAATTTTGTATAAGTGAAGTAGTATCAACTGACAAATTAAAGGCCTTCAACGGATAAGAAACAAAGCTTCAACGGATGTCTCTAAAGCTTCAACGGATAACATCCATCAACGGATGAGTGCATCAACGGATAAAGCTTCAACTGCTAATGCATCAACGGATAAAGCCATCAACGGATGAAAGCTTCAACGGATGCTCAGTTCAATAGCAGTTGACAGTGACAATTCATAAGCTGACAGAGGCACATGGGTTGACAGAGACAATTGGAATGTGGTAGCCTCTTGGAGGAATCAAGAAAATGCAGCATTTCCATTCTGGTGCAAACAAGAAAGTATTCAAAGATTCACAGATTATCCTAGATTGCATTGGATAGAGAAATGAAGAAGAAACATGTGAAGAATCTTTTTAATTATGTTTGTACTTTTGTCTTCACTTGTAAACTTGGTGATATATAAACCAAGTTGCAGCTAGTAATTAGATGGTGAATTTTCCAGAGCTGTTTAGAAAAACATAGAGAGAAAATCATCTAGTTTGTACTGGGACGCAGCTGTGATCAATTCTTTTGAATCACAGATTTTCTGAAATACACATCTCTGGTGGAACAACAAATCCACCAGAAAAGTTTTTTAAAGCCTTTGTGTTCTTTGCATTTGTGTTTTGAATATATATCTGTCTGCATCTGCCCAAAGCAATTCACACACAAATGTTCATCAAAACACTTAGCCTTTGAAACTGCTCAAAACTTGAAAAAGGTTTTGAGATTTACATTCAACCCCCCTTCTGTAAATCTCATTGTTAGTTCCTTGGGAATAACATAAAGTGTATTCAAGAAGATTTGAAAAGAAAGCAAACTTGAGTGACTAAGTTGCACTTTGACCAAACCTTTGATATAAATTGAAAACCACCAAAAAAAGCCTTATATATCGGCCATTTCTCCCCTATTTTTGTTGAAGAGACCGAAGCTAAAGGAGAGGGGAAGAAGAAGACCAAAGCTTGCTCATATTTTGGTGGATCATCACGTTCAGTAGCTTAAAATGAAGAGGAAAGCGAACCCGTTCTTTTGATGGTAACATATCTCTCACCCATGAACTTTAGCTACCTCATTTATCAAGATATCTAGGCTGATGAATAGTGTTTTTATAAAAATTATTTTCTTGAAACTTAGAGATGAAAGCATGTATATATTGCTTATGTTAACGGTTGATATTTTAAGCGATTAGATGAGTTGTCGTTCAGTTTTGGAGATTGGGTTTTGTCTTTGATTGGTGTTGATTTCGTTAAGTTTTGATTTTGGGAAATGTCCCGTTTATAGCTGACGTAATGTCCGTGTAACGTTACCCATTGTAGGTTGTTTTATAGCACATTTTCCAAACTGTAAAATGCTTATTTTCAAGCACCACGGGTCATTAATGTAAATATATTTTCTTGTAGTTTGTAACCATATACAGATTATGTCGAGACAATTTATTGGTTAGGAGAAATTGTCATTTTAGTGGAAGCGGTGCAGAAGATGAAACTCCATAGTAGACTCAACTATTAAAATGTTTTTCATCGAGTTAAGCTCTTATTTTTGAGACAAAACTTTTTGATAAATATAACAAATACCCAAGAAGAGTTTGGAAGTGGTTTCATATTTAAATATGAATTCCTTGATTTATTAAAATTATTAGAGTGTCAGTCGCGTAATAGTAAATCTCAGGAAAGTCAACTCTAGAGGCACTACTTTGACCATCCGTTCTGACCAAGATAAAAGGATAGTTTCAAATCGGTTAAGACATGGAAATTCTTGAGGATTATCATGACTACCTATTAGTGTAGAGAATAAGCGTAAAGATCATGAATTAAGTATAAGTTATACTTGTGTTTATTGGACTCGATATAGGTTTGTGTATTAGTATCGAGGTTTTGACAAGTAATGAGTTAATGGAGTTGATTATGTTTCTTAGTTGTTTATTAGCTATTAAAGCTAATTTAGATTATCATATCAGTTGATAGAACCAGTCTGAGCAAGTGGAGCTCTGAGGACATTAAGAAATGTGAGAACCCTTGAGACTATATAGCTGGACTTCAGGCAAGTTTTCCAACCTCGTACTCTATTTTCAAAACACTATATCCTTGTTTTTCATATAAGATGTAAGTATGTTATGAAAGATTCCTAACCCTATGTTTTACATAATAAAACATACTTTGGTTGTTTATGCAAGACTTCTATTCTTTAACCGTTAACTTCTTTACTTTATGATGTTGTTCGTTATAAAGTGTATATCTATACATATATATATGCATAGACTATATATAAATTGAGAATTAATTCGAGGTATGATTGACTACCCTAAGTTATGTACGTATAAGGACTTGTGAATCCCTAGAATAGGGAAGAGTAATTAAGTGAAGTGGATTCAAATGAACGAGAAAGTTATTAGCTAATTAATTATGTTTTCGTTATGTCGACCGGAAGCCGACCTTTCTTCTAACGGTAGTCATCTTAGTTCAAAGATTGTTCTTTCGAATATTATACGATTGTATATTATTCCTTTCTTCGTTATCAGATATTGAGGTATTTAATCTCATTAAATACCATAATGAGGATAAAAAACAAGTTTATCACAACCTAAACTCATAAAGACGATGTAGTAATAATTTCATTATCTATCTATTCTTCGAAACATTTTGGGATTAATAAATGATTTGGAATGGATTTTGGTAAATGAAGATTAGTTGATAACAATTAATAATTTAAATAAAATTAATATGCTTTAGTTTAATTATTTTTGAAATATTGGATAAGGAAATCGTAATTGATATTCAAATGAAGGCTGAATTCTAAAAGTATTATTTTAAATCAGAGAGTAAGTGATTAATAAATAACTTAGTAATTGTTAAGGCTTCCTGGTCAAATCAAGAATGTTCTTTGATTAATAATATTCATTATTGGATAACAATTAATGTAATGACTATTGAGATAAATAACAGTAATAATGAGAATAAAAAGATAAGAATGATGTGATTGATATAGAAAAGATTGAGAGGATATTGTGGAATGTGAAACATGAAATGTTATGAATGGATTAAAATAAAAAGTAAAGATTTTTTTTATAATGCATGCGACTCGGTCAGTGCAGGGATCATTGTACATGATACCCTAGCAGATGCGACCGAATTGGTCGGCATACTATTATCACTAGATTACGGTCGACATGAACGTCGGTTCCGTGGATTGAGAATACGGGAAAGGCGGTACTTTTACGTAAGTGGCCATGTCTAGTCGCTCTAGCCATTTTATTTCTGCCCATGTGCTGCCAAAGGATGTGATCAAGTTCGAAAAGTGTTCTTGTCCATCATAAGGTCAAGTTCGAAAAGTGTTCTTGCCTTGGTCAAGTTCGAAAAGTGTTCTTGTTCATATACTAGTAGTAAAAAGGTCCCTTGGAAGGACATGATTGAAATGACTGATCATCGTTTAATCATATCCAGTTGGTTGAAAGCCCCAGTCCCTCGGTAAAGAAATATTTAAAATATTATAAATTTAATTGTTACTGAAATTGTGATAATAAATAGAATAAATAATTATCTTATATCTAACAACATATTGGATTGTTAAGATTGTTTAGTAATGGAACATCTTGAAACTGATGTTGATTGTTGAAAGAGGAATGAGTAATTATTTTTATTAATTATAACAGCTAAGTGCTGGTAAATGATACATTAAAGATTTATTGAACGAAAAGTCTATCCTGGAGTAACTTAAACTACTAGAGAATTATAAAATGGTTTGAGGTTTATAAAAGATGTTGATATTTCATTCGTACTTTGTACTACAAAGATTTTCACAAAAATGTTTAGGCAAGGTTAGATACATGAGATCACCTTGTAACGTTATATTATATAGTTTATATTTTGAAACTCTATTTATAATATGCGTAACAGAGGATTTCAGAGATTTATGAAAAGATATATGTATATTGGAGTATCTTGTAACTTCATCTTTTGAACTTATATCTAGTAAATGATTATCTTTTGCACTACAAGGGTTTTCTTTTCAAAGATTTTATGAAAAGGATCACATGTATTGTTGATCAGTTATATATTATTTTGGGCTTTATTGCTCCCTTTTATACAGTATTTTGAGCTATATGTTATCCAGGGAAATTGGGGAATGTTACTATCCCTTGTATAGTATTTTGAACCATATGGTATTTTAAAATCAAACTATATATCTTAAAGATTTTTTGTTGTTATACCAATAAATATTATTGAACTTCAAACTTAATAAGTTGTGAAGATATTTATTCTACAAGGGGATACTTGCTAAGCATTATTATGCTCATCCTTTGTTGTGCAAGACATGCCTGTACAATAATAAGACTCAGTCAAATTGACAACCCTAAGTAAGTTGTATTGTAATCTTAGTTTACATTTTGTACTTGTAACATTTAAAGTCTATAAAAATGTCAAAAGAGCAGACTGGAGTCTTTTCCTTTAAACAGTATCAAGCCTAAGAATTCTATCTAGAAGAAGATCAAGAATATCATGCCTCAGAAGAATTATGAGGAAGCTTGGAGTTGAATAAATCTGTTTTGGGGAAAATGTTATGAGTCAAGATCTCTACAAGTCACAGGTTTAGTGTTATAGAGAAGTCATTTGAGAACTCCAGAATGACTTATAGAGAACTCAGGAAAGCTACTAGAGAACTCAGAGATATCGAAAAGAAAAATTGAAGACATGAAGATTGGAGATATCGATAAGACAATTCTTCACTAGAGAACTCAGAGTTATCGACAAGTCAACATTCATTAGAGAACTCTGAGTTATCGATAAGTCAAATCTCACTAGAGAAATCAGAGATATCGATAAGCCAAAATTCACTAGAAAACTCTGAGTGATCGACAAGTCAAATTTGACTAGAGAACTCTGAGTTATCGACAAGTCAATAAGTCACTAGAGAATTCAGAGATATCGATAAGTCAAAGTGAAGATATGAAGATTAGAGATCTCGATAAGCCAAATTCTCTTATAGAGAACTCAGAGACCTCTACAAGTCAAATCAACTATGGAGTATTAGAGATCTCGATAAGTCAATATACTTATCGAGATGTCAAGATCTCTATATGCCTAACTGGAAGATCTCGAGGTAAAATCTCAAAGAACAAATTACAGACCAGTTCAATATCCAAGATTAATAATCAATAAACAATCCAACCAGTTGGATTGACAAGTCTATAAAAAGCAGCTTGAAGAGTGTGCAAGATCCAAGGTGAAGTTTAACTGACAAAGGAAGATCAAGATTAACACAGCATGCAAAGATATGCTAAGCCGGAAATGGAAGATATACTTTTCCTAAAATAGAAATGATAAGTGACAGTTTACTAAAGTAACTAGCATCTCTTATTGTACACTGTATAAACCAACAGTTAACTATCATGGTAGGTCACATAACACTGTAGAAGGGGGTTGAATACAATGTAGAATACAATCAAATCGATTTAAAGCACAAGTAACAGAAAACAGATGTATTCGATATAACAAACTCTGTTATAATGGAACTGTTTTCTCTCAGTGATGAACAAATATCACGAGAGCTGCTAGGTTACAATATATGATCTTCTCGATGATCGTAACTCTTATAGAGTAAACCTATGTCTGTGTTTATATAGACACACAGTTACAAGATAACTTCTAGTTGATATGGAATATAATTCTGTCTCTTAAAATATATCAACCAGATATCTTATAATTCTTCTAGTCCTCAAACTCTTTCCTTGCATATCTTCTTCTTGTATTAGTCTCGATCTTCTTTCCTGTAAATCAGCTTCCTTCCTTAACTATAAGTCCTCTAGTACTTAAGTTCTGATATCCATCTTCTGATATTATCTTCTGATAATTTAAGTTCTGATATCCTTAAGTTCTGACTTCCAGTAAGTCCTGATTCCAGTAAGAACTGATATTTCCTGTTAGTTAAGATCTGAGAACTAAACATGAAATATATTAGACATGATATCTCAAATATATTCAATAATCTCCCCCAACTTGTAAATTACACAAGAATGTACAAGTTAATAGATTTGATGATGTCAAAAACATTTAAGTTCAAATGCAATAAGAGTTTGACTAAACAAATAATTACAACTTACAAAACATCCATCTTTACCAGCATCACTGAATCAATCTGAATCCATAATGATTCTTAACAAAATCTCTTATCAGATTATCTTCAGCTTTCTTCAGAACTTCAGCTAACTGTGCTTTGACCTGCATCAGTTCTTCTTCTTTACTATCACCAAATTGATAAATGGCAGTTCTAAGAGCTTGAATGGATGTTCTTTCAAGTCCATCACCAAGTTTGATAACCTTAGGATGTGAAGAGTTTTCATTATAACATAAGCATCTTCCTTTCAGAATAACTTCCATCTTAGCAGAATTCTTCAGCATAAGAATTTCTCTTCCATCACCTTCAGTAATCATTGGACTGTAATGAGAAGTCTTTGTACTAGAGATTCTGAATAGATCTCTTATAGCCTTCAAAATATATTCTGACCATCTTCTTATAACATCAGATTTCACTTCCAGAACATAATGAATATGTTGAAGCTCTCTGATAGACTTCTTTAATACATCAGAATCAGCTAATCTGTAAGTCCTTCCATTATTGATAAATAAGATCAATTTCTCTTTTAGATTCTCCTTATCATGAGCATCTATCACAACTTGAGCAGAAAACACCTTGTCAAGGTATCTTTGTTTGATTTGTTCATATGGCTTGTCTATCAATATGAAAGGATCTTTTGGAGTAACCTCTACTCCTATTTGAATCTTCTCTTCGTCAGAATCTAATCCAGCTGTATCTCTAGGTTGCTTGGATCTCAACCCAAATGTAGCAAGTTGACTCATCATGAGATTGGATTTTGGTTCAACTGGAGTAGCTTTCTTCCATAACAGCTTCTTCTTATCAGCAATTGTCATTTTGTCCAAATCAACTTGATTAGAATTTGTTGTTTCTTCTGTAGCTTGATGTCCTTTATTATGAACAACAACTTGAGCAGTGTCAGAGGTTGTTTTAGAATCTTCACTTATCTTTCTTCTTTTCAGAATTTGAACAGTTTCATCTTCTATCAAATCATCATCATGCAATATAGTTTGATAGACTAGAATGGAAGAATTTTTCTTTTTCTTTAAAGGTTCACCAACCTTTTCTTTTCCTTTTGATTTAGAATCAATCTCAATTTGTGATATCAGACCTTGACATCAGACTTTGCTTATCACCACTTGACTTCAGTCTTTGAGCATTCACAGCATCAGAACTTGACTTGTTCAAAATAGAAGATTTTCCTTGAACTTTTCTTTGACCTCTGCTCTTTTCAGAGTTTCCCTGGTCATTATTTCATCATCCTTTTTCTTCAGTTCTTGAGTAAGTGAGCATTTGGACTTAACTACCTTCTCCCCCTTTTTGGCATCATCAGGAAGTAAGAGAGAAATAAGAAGTTCAACTGAAGATTGGATTTCATCCAATTGAGCTTTCTGAGAAGCTTGATTAGCCGGAACCTTAGCAATTTGGGCATGTTGCTTCTCTTGAGTTTTCTCAATGGCTGCAACTTTCTCAGAAATAGGTCTAATATACCTATTCTTGTCAAGCTTGAGCACTCGATCTAGCTTATCAGCTTGTTCTCTGAGTGTATCAACCTTTTCATGAGTAGCAGTATGTAGACCTTGAAGATGTTTTGTAGACAGAGCTGTGATCTTGAGTTGTGTCTTGAAATCAGCATTTGTAAGCAACTCATCAGCTTTTGTAATATGCTCTGTCAGAATTTTAGAATATGGAATAAAATCTGATTGATTCCACTTCTTGTTCCACTCAACATCTCTGTGAGTATCCTCCCAAGGAATAGGTGCTTCCTTTTCAACAAATTTCCTCACCAATTCTTCCTTGCCCAGAATAGGTACTGGAGTCTCAGCAGAAACACTGTCATCGGAACTTGAGGAAGACTCATTGTGATCTGATAGCTCAACAGTGTGTGAAGCAACTGGAGATTCAGGAATAACATTATCTAAATTCTGATCAGCAGAATTTATCTCCAGAGCTGGTGTCTTTGATGTAGATGGAGTTTCCAGATAAAGAACTTCAGGCATATTCAAATTATGAATATCTATATCAGAATTATCAGTCTGTTCTATAGCATCATCTGTAGCTTTAATAGGAGAGACAGGAGTTGTAAGAACTGTGTCATTAGCAGTGTATTTGGCTGTAGCGGGAAGGGCTTCAATGATAATTGGTTCCTATGAGATCAGAGATTCATGATCCCCTTCCTCAGCTTCTTCAGTATCTTCTGATATAGCCTTAGCCAAATACCTCCTTGCCTTCATTTTCTTCAATCTCTTTTCCAATGAAGGAGTTGCTTCAGCAGCATCAGAATGTACAGCTTTCCTTTTCAAAGTATCAGAACTTTGAGCTGCTTTTTCTTTCTGAGAAGTAACATTCTCAGCTTCATTTATCAATGGTTCAGATGCATGAACCTGTGCTTCAATTATATCCTCTTCACTCTCAGACTCATCTCTGAGAATCATCTTCCTTCTCTTTTATGGAGGTTGAGGAATAGACTTTGTCCTCTTAAAAGTTTTGGAAGATGAGGGTCTGGTTGTTTGTGCCGATGGTTGAGAAGTCTGAGGTGTTTGTGTAGAGGTGGTAGATGTATTGGCTGGAATGAAAATTTGGTTTAAATAGCCAATAGAATACCAAGGGATGCGAGGAGTATTTAACAATTACAAGTAAAAATAATGATCCCTCGACTCCCTAGACTGATGTGTAATAATAACAGTCAGTAAAAGATCTACAGCCAGAGTTAATGGGTACGGGAAATAATTAACAATTACTGTGCACATGTAGGTTTTCAAGACATACACGTTAACCACTAACCCGTAATGATTATGACCGTTTTATTTCACCCCAATTATTCTGATTTAAATATGACTGTTTCAGATTTTATCACAAATAAGTCAAGTAAAGAAAAATGCCACGTAAGCATCAAAGATTTCATCAGGATTTAATATCAAAACTTAACTTATGTCAGATTTTAACAGTCATCAGAACATGGCTTCTGTACTCATCAAGTGAATATCTTTTTATGTGATTCGTCATACAAATACTGACTTGTTTTCTTCAGAGTTTAATCATCAGAACTTCATCAGAACTTGTCCTCAGAATTTATGCAACTGACACTTAACTGTTTGTCCAAAATAACTTAATCACCACAGTAGTTTTCATCATTCATATGGAGTGAAAGTGTGTGCATTCAGCAAGACATCAGATAAAGATTAAAGTCTGATCAACTTCAGTACATCTTAGGAATAAGGCGTAACTAAGAAAAATGTTTAAAATCTGTCATCAGTCATGATGTCTACTATAGAACAAATTTATGCATGAGTTCACCTCAACTGTTTGTGCTCATTTTATGCATCTTTTGAAATTCCTTTTTACAGTGGTTTCTCAGTGTAAGTGAGTCACGACAGCTTATCAGAATTTATGTTGTTATCAGAGTATTTCTCCAGTAATCATAGAGTGTGAAAAGTCACCAAGAAAATTTTTGCTTTTCTAATGCATAATACTTAATACCAGCAATGCACTTGGGTCTTCCCTTCCATATTTTTACTCTAGATCTCAAAGGAGTACTTGACTTTTATTCTTTTCTTTTCTTTTCTTTTGATAAGTGAGGCTTATCAGCACTTAGTTTATTTGTAAGATTTACTGACATCAGAAGTTGACAGATAAGAAACAAAAATCTAGTTTGTGACTTAGTAATAAGATACACAAAG